>NC_056408.1:21222500-21526831 GCF_905147365.1 Aricia agestis | reverse complement strand
TTAGTAGTTTTGCATAATTTCTGTATTAAATAAATTAAAATCATTATGTATTCGTCTTGGCGTGTAAGTGAACTAAAAGCTGAGCTAACGAAAAGAGGCGCATCGCTTAGAGGAAGAAAGGCAGAATTAGTCGAAAGGTATAACCTCAAAATATTTGATTTGCATTTTTTTTCAATAAAATTAGGTACTTATAGCCAAAAAATGAAAAAAATGTGTAGCTTTTTACAAATATTTTTAAGTTACGTAACAATATTAAGTAAATATTTAATTTGGAGCTTAAATTGTAACTTCTGTTGTTGTTATTTATTCTTATCTATTTCACCTTGTAGATTGGAACTTTACGACCGGAACTTTAATTTTGGAAGTGCAGAGAATCAGTCCGATGACGATGCAATGGAAGTTCCTGATGTTAGGACATATCGGGACATAAATGCGACTTCATTGTTACCTCATTTAACCCAAACTCACATACGACAGTATTTTTGCTTGTAAGTACGCATAACCCATGTACATAAGTACTTACAAATGTTTTTTATTACAATTCAATCAAATATTATACTTAATATACTTACTTTATACAATTTTTTAGTGATGACTAGAAAATTAAAGAAGCTAAGGCATTGTATGAGTCCCGATACCTTGTTTTGGCAAGAGTGTCAAATGTGGGGGAAAATACCTTCATCAAAGGATATTGCAAGAAAACTATGAAGCAGCTGCAGTATGAAGTGAATTTAAAGCTTCACAAAAGTGGAATACCACAGGAATCGAACTGTGAGTGCCCGGCGGGAAGTGGGACAGAAGCAAAATGCAAGCATGTTGCTGTACTGCTTCATGGAGTGGAACATATGGTGCATAATAAAATATTACTTTTACACCAAGTCTGCACCCAAAAACTTCAAGACTTTCACGTGCCCAAAACACGTTTTACTTCTTCTCCCATAGCAGCTCACCAATTACCTAGAAATAAGGCAAAAAAAAGATTTTGTCCTTTCCCCATACAAAAAGTAGATAAAAATAGTTACAATAACAAAATAAGAAATCTGGTTTTAAATTTTCAAAATTCAAAAATGCCTATTAAACAGTTATATGAACCAGCGAACCCTTATGTAGTTATATCTGACCATAGATATACTGAATTTGATCCTGAAGAAGAACTATTAAAAAAACTTAATTTAAATGATATTAATGATGAAACCATAGTTGAAATTGAAGAAACAACAAGGGGACAAAAAAATTGTCCTAAATGGCTTACTGAAAGAAAGTATCGAATTGCAGCAAGTAATTTTCACACAGTGTGTCATTTAAAAGATACTTAAAAAAAAAGTTACTGCCACCAAATATTAAATCAACAATTATTTACGTCTAGGGCCACGACACATGGCATTTTAAATGAAGCCATTGCACTTAATCAATATATGGCTGTTTATGATTTAAATGTAATTCCTTGTGGACTTTTCATTAGTAAAGACAAGCCATATTTAGGTGCTAGCCCCGACGGACTGTTAGGAGAAGAGACAATTATAGAGGTAAAATGACCATTTTCCTCAAGGAATGAATTCATTACACCTGTTACTGTACCATATCTTGTAAAGGACCCTCAAAGTCAAATGCTCACATTAAAGCAGTCTAGCCCATATTACTACCAAATACAAGGCCAGCTTTATTGTACAGGTAGATTGTATTGTAATTTAATTGTTTATACTTATAAATCTTTAGAAGTAATTCATATTTCAAGAAATGACGAGTTCATTAACTCTATGTTAACAAAAGTCGATGATTTTTATAATAACTATTTTAAGGCTGCGATTTTTAATCAATGTTTATATAATGATTATGATTTAATAAAAAAATGTATTTAATTATCTTGATTATCCGAATCATAATATTCGTGACATGGGTGGATTTTTTTTATTATTTAAAATCATTTTCCAGGTTAAAGCCATAATTTATGCAAAAAACAAACATTTCTTAATTTGTTTACCCACTACATCTTCAGTCAGTGAACCATCTACCTCATTGTGTTCGAACTGAAAACAAGTTTTGTTTCTACTAACTATACACATTTACTAGTTTAGTTATTAGTTTAGTCACAAATTGCCAAGTTTAGTTGTTAGAAACAAAAACTTATTATTTAGCTATATCTATAATATATTATGTTAATTATAAAGCATCAATGTGATGAAAATGGACTAAAGCATTCTGTTATAACATAATAATAATAATATATTTCAGAATTACAGCAATGTTTATAAATACTTTGTTAGTTTTGTAGTAGTTATCTGTTATAACATAAGATCACATAAATAAAAAAATACATTGATTTTTTACTTTTTATTATCAACAATACATTCCCTAAAATTACATAACATAAAACAAATAAAAAATATTTCTGATGCTAAAGGCACATAAAAAAAGTTTAATGATGTTTGTAAAATTTTGTATGTTTTTGTTAATCCTATCAATCTCTCAATGTGCACACGTTGCCTTGCAAGCTTCTGGTCACGTTTTAGCAAAACCCCTGGTATTTGTGATTTGCCTTTTAAAAAAGTAGGTATGTTAATAGAAATGTTTTTTATTGCAAATAGGTCTTGAACATTAAAACCCCTGTCTGCCATAATACAGTCTCCTTTTTGACACTTATCTATTAAAGGACTTCTCTCTATCATTTGACGGTCACTTGTTGCTCCACCGTACCCTTGAGAACAATAGCAAAACAAACCACCTGGGGTTGAGCCTACTAAAAATTTAATAGTATTTTTGTTTTTGTATGAGCTGTAGGTAGCTCTTTGAGACAGGTGATTGCTTGGTTTGTTGATAGGTATTTCAGTAGCATCAATAATTATTCTTGTGCTACTATTTTCTTTTTTAAATAATTTTGGCATATAATAGTTCACTAAATCCCTTTCTGGCCAAATATCAATTAGGGACCACATATCATGCACAAAATGTATCCACGTTACAATTATATTAGAGACTTCTGTTTTGCATATGTTGAACATAGTCCCTATTTCTATGTCTGGTTTATTTCTCCTTAATTTTATAAGTAACATTAAAAATTGATCTTCAATGGACACACCCACTACCTGACTCCATCTATATTTCAAATTATTAGCCATAGGCAATAGCGTGTTTAAGACCAAAATAAATTTTGAATAGTTCTCTAGACCAGTGTAAAACATAACTAATGAATCATCACTTTCTAATAAATCAGTACAAAATATTCTTAAGCTTACACTCGTTTGTGTGCCAAGAGACCTATAGGTACTACTATGAGTAGTACCGCTTTCAATTTCTGAAAAGTTGTTTGTTGCTTCTATTTCTTCTGTTGCTTCAACTTCTATACATATATCATCACACTCAGAATGAAGACTTTCAATTATATTATATTCTTGACCAGATAAACCCGAACTACACTCAGTGGAATCTGTTGTAACAGCAGTTTGATGCACTTCAAACAAGTTTTTTCTAATATTTCTATTAATAAGGCGTTGATCTCGTTGTTGAGCTTCTGCTGAGAGTGTTTTATTACTCCACGGAAAGATCGATGGTATAGCCGTCTTCTTCAGGTATCTGTGTTGATTTTTGAGACCTAAAATTATAATTTTATGTTATAAAAACATGTAAGTACATAATATATTGACTGGTGACAGCGAGTTACCCAATTTTTGTAGAATCATCCATATCTAAACAAACTAGGTACGTCTACTTATATATATATGATTTACATACAAAATATAGTTATAATAATAACATACCTGTATAAATACTTATGTTTTGGAAGTCGAAATCATGGAAATGTTTACGACATAATTTTGAATTTCTTTGGGGCTTAAAGTTTTTCCTTCTTATAGCTTTCAGCCACACCTTAGCCATACTAGGATCTTTTGGGAAATTGTGGGCACCTATTTCTTTACAAAACGGGACTTCACACATCTTAGGCATGTTATTTATATAAAATAATTGAAAATTCCTTGAAATTTCCATACAATAAAACAAAAACAAGGTAAAAGCTATTACAGCGCCACTTTGACAGTTGCCAACCCCATTGACATTAACAAGTATCAATTGTCAATTTGTTGTCAAGTGATTTGAGTTTGTTGGGGTTGGGAACGAAGTTTTATCATGACTAAAAAAGCTCTAATTTAGTTAATTAACACAATAAATTCGAAGATTTTAACATAAAATAACTTAACCACATATCGAACGACACGAACGATGTTTGTTACGACATTTTCTTTAGCCTGTAACAGCGTATATTACGTTACATCTTTTCTGTATGGTTTTATTTGGATATTGCACATAGTTTTGCCGTTTGTGATCGACATTGGAATATTTGGAGTGATCGTGTACCACTGGACGAGGTTGAGAAAGCCAAATCACAATAATGTTATACACATATTCGGACCAGAACCTGGCTCGAAAGAGAGTGAGCTCCATCCACAGAAAACTGTACGATGTATAGCTCACAGAGGTGCGGGCTTAGACGCTCCAGAGAATACTTTACAAGCTTTTAAATATGTAAGTATCAAGCTATTAATTATAGTTTACTTAGTGGGTATTTTGAGGAATCTTCCTACAGAGTGATTTAAATTATGTATTTCTATTGCAATGTATTATTATGCTGTAAACAAGACAAGCTTGTATGCTAAGAAATAGTCTTATCAGCAACATTTGTTAGAATTTATACATTATTTGGTATGTAAATGGAAGAAGAAAGAAACTTATACTTAACCTAAAAATATTCTTTTCTTACCTAAATCCCGGGTACAGAGTATTTTTGAAACATGAATTTTTTTGTATTTATAGTGTGTTGAAAATGAATGCGGTTTTGTGGAGCTTGATGTGAGGCTGTCTAGAGACGGTCAGCTGGTTCTTCTACATGACCAGGGCTTGGAGCGACTGTCGGGGACAGATGTGGCCAACATCAGAACTGTGGACTGGGAGACCATTAAAAATATTGATGTTGGTGCTACACATCCAAATAGGTTAGTTTTTTTGGTGCTTAACTTTCCTTATAGTTAAGCTCAGCGCAGATAGAATGGAATGCAGCAGAGAGGATTCATTTACGCACTTGAAAATAAACTTTATAATAATAATAATATCTATGGACGCTTCACACCACATCAGTCTGGCCCTGTGCTAAAGGACTTGTGTTACAGGTACTAGACAACGGAAATATATTTAATACTTTTATACTATACATCTATTTAAGATTTTTATTATATCATACACATATTTAATACACATCCAGACCCGGGACATTGAAAACTTTTTTTTGTTCCATAGGCGGGATTCGAACCCGTGACCCCTGGCTTGAGCTACCAACGCGCTCACCACGGAGCCACAGAGTTCGTCAAATTCGTTCAGAGGTTGTCGTAATTATTTAACCAAAGTGCATAAATGCTTGAATGAAGTGAAGAAATGGTAGTGCATCCTCGAAGATACTCGGGAGTCCCTATCATATTTTAGTTCAATACTTTTAAAGTTTCCTCTGCGCTTTGTTCCATCTACGACACATAAAAAAATACTGATTAGAAAATGAAACATGTATTTTTAAATCAGATTTTTTATGACTTGAAATTAAGTTTCATTATGTTGTTAAATTGTTCTATTTAATGTGAGCATTTTATGAATATTATTTTTACCCCCCCACCAGACTGCAATTCAAAGAAGTCCGCTTATGCCTTCTCGATGACGCAATTGAATATCTTCTATCCAAAGAAGTCAGGATGATAATTGATGTTAAAGGAGAAAGTCAACAGGTTAGCTTGTCTATTGTATTCTACCATAAAAAGAAATATACCTAGCGGAATAGAGCAACAATCTCGAGCTGTCAAACGAAACCAAAATTGGTTTCATCTGTGTGTAAAAATATGTGTACGTATACACTGACACATGCATGATTGAACATGATTTCTATGAGATTAAATTGTCAATGTGCGGCACGTGCCGACTGGACGTCAAAAAAAGAGTGCTGCTGACATGTATCACATGTCTCTTTTTAACATGTGGTGTTACTGATAGTGACATCTCTCTTGCTCAGGCCTTTGTTTCTCTATTCCGCTAGGTATATTAACTTTATGTATTCTACTATGTATTTGACGGAAACTGTCTTTAGATTTTTTTATTACTTTGTAGCTTAAAGTGCTATTAATTAAAAGTGCAACATAATATAATGATTTTTAAAGTAATATTTTACATTACCCTTTAATTTTGTTGCAAAGTTTTTGCTAATCTGTAATAAGTTTTAACCTATTACATACTCATGAAAACTTGTTGTTGGCATACTGCTGTTTAATATATTGTGTTCTAACTATTGTTTTCAATGCTGTAATTTCAGTTTTCTTTAACTTAAATTTTGACAGAATGCTTTTTGATGTGGTTTTTAGATGGTGAATGAAATTCTAACAGTGTTTGCCTCTCGACCTGTGCTGTACAAGTATGCAGTAGTCACTACATTCAACCCATTTATACTATACCAGGTAAATATATTTAATCATTACGTACTTAATTAATTACTAGCTGTTTGACCGAGCTTTGCTCGGTATTCGATAAAACACGAATAAAATGACATTTTCTGAAAATGATTCCTAGCTAGATCGATTTGACGCCCCCGAAACCCCCTATATACTAAATTTCATGAAAATCGTTCGAGCAGATTCCGAGATTCCAATTATATATATATATATAACGAACGATTTTCATGAAATTTAGTATATAACACTATTTTGTTCTGGTGCTAATCGTTTAGCATCAACATTTTCTTAATTTCATAGACACAACTGAGTTAGGCATACAATTATTACTGTATTTTATGGTGATATCTATACCCATGTGTTTTGTCAAATTCAAAAGCATTTATGTATTTTTACAGATACGCAGAAGGGATCCCAAAATCGTGGGAGCGATCAGTTATAGGCCATACTGCTTTAGTGCACAGAATTATGATGCAGAGAATGGACCAACAAACCCAAGGTAGTTATTCTTATTTCTTTAATATTTTATGACTTTTACATTTTCACATTTTTTTAGCTTTTTTTTTGACAGGAAACAGAGATGAAACGTATGGCACTACATACACTAGCCTGGCCATTCTTTTGGAATTATTACAAACCACACACTTAAAATAAAAATAAATAGGTTTTCATTAACTTGTTGTATACCACATTATGTGCCATTTATATGGCTTCGTTCCTTGTTTGATCCAGTCACATTCCTATTAATTATATAAGCTTATATGCGTCAAAGGCAAGTTTAATCATATGTTGCTTTGACATGAGAATAGAAACTGGTAACAGGCTCATCTAGTCATGACTACCGTCACCCACCCACCCTGAGCTTCCTAAGACTAGAATTACACGCTACATCTGGCAACAGTTCAGTCCATCAATTTGTTCAGAATGACTGGAATTGTTGTTTAAAAAAACCGGTTGTTTCACGGTCTATTTTTTATTACGTACTTTTGAGCCATTATTCTGGTGTCCGTCTAAGGGCGCGTGTCATTTGCTACAGCTTTTAGGATAACACGCGACCCGCGCGGAATCCGCGTGAACAGTGAACGCGTACGTACTTATACTGATGTTCTGAACTGATACTAGACTGAGCGTGTAACCCTAATTTAAGGTTTGCTACGCCACTGATACTAACATATAACCGGCAGGTTCGGCGACCGCCTGCCGCTGCAGATGGCGGCGCGCGGCGCGGACGTCGCGCACGCGCTGCTGTGGCGGTGGTCGGCGCGGTGGTGCGCCGCCAGCGCCGTCCTCGTGCACAAGGACATCGTCAGCCCGTGAGTACACAGCCTTAGGGCCCTATAAGATGAGGCGTTTTACGAGCGAAGTTTATACGCGCGTTTCAATTTCTATTGCATCCAATTAGTTTTTAATCTACAAATACAATCAAATACATCCATTCGCCACGGACTCGCGCATAGTACTGGACGCTGCAATGGCACAGAATACATAACTAGTACCTTAGCAATGGTACCCAATATCTCGACTCGCGCGTCGCTCGCGCGTTAAACGGGCGAGTCGAGAGTCCCGCTCATTGCACGCGTTTTACGCACGAGTAAGGAACGCGCGTAGTCGTCTGGACGGAATATGTAGCTGAGCTAGTATCTCGAGTACGCGCGTTTACACGCGTAAAACGCCTCATCTGGACAGGTTCTTAGGGCCTTATCGTTAAAAACGTTGAGTATCCGCTACGTGTCCGCAACGTCCTCGGTGCGCAACCGCGGCTTGTTCGCGACGTGTTCACTGCGCGCCCGCTCCGCCCCGAAACCACTCGCCAACAGCTTGTATGATAAGGCTCTTACCGAAATGTGCTTCATTGTGCGAAGTGTTTTAGTAGTTTACATTCTACGTTGTGCACTATACCGTAATACCGTATAATGTAGAGCGCATTATACGGCAGCTATACTCAACCTGCGGCCCGCCGGGACTTTATCAGTGGCCCGCGTGAATATCAAAGTGGTGTAACATTTTGAAATTCAGGCCCACCGTCAAAATAATATAAGACTAAATGACGCCCGCAACTCCGTTGTGCCAAAATTCGTACCTCGCGCGGGAACCGTACATTTTTTAGGGATAAAAAGTATCCTATGTCCTTTCCCAGGACACAAAGTATATCTCCGTACCTAAATCGGTTCAGCGGTTGGGACGTGAAGAGGTAAGAGACAGACAGACACACTTTCGCATTTATAATATTAGTATGGATATTGGATAAGTTTGAATTACCTTCGTCAAACCCTTAAAAGTTAATTTTTTTATTTTATGATACCATAACTAAAATGTGTTTGCGCCATTTTCAAATAAAATGTACGTGTGACTAACATGCTCAAAATTGTGACTCAACTGTTTTGTGACATACTTACCTGTATTTTTATACTCATGTGAGTCACATATATTATTTGTGATAGCATCCTTCACGTAAAACAACTTTACCTTTGTGGTCGCTGACAGAATATCAAATGCGTTACGAATATTACACACATCTCTCTCAAAAGCTATTTGCTTGTATAAAGTCCGTTTCAACGTGCCACCAACTTTGTCCGCCGCTCCTTTACCATATTGTGATGATTCAAAATACAACCATGTGCAATAGTGTTTATGTTCTTCTACTAACTTACCAAATACAAAAAATGCCTTCTTTTGCTTGTATTGGGTGCTTGGTCCGTCTGAAAACATGTGTATAGTCTGTCAAGAAAGTGAATAACCACTTTTTTATTTCTTTACTTTCTTGACGGACTATACTACATATTTTGGTAAATTACACCCGTTTGGGTGCTCGGTCCGTCTGGAAACATGTGTACTATTTTGGTAAATTACACCCGTGTGTTGTGTAATAATAATAATAATAATAATATCTTTATTTCAGGCCAAATAGCCCATATGCCGTAATGTTACAGTGTTGCCAGAGTATACTCAGCCCAGGTTGCCATTTGTAGGTTCAAATGTTGCCATCTGAAACCAAATGTTGCCATTAGAAAAAAAAACCTGTAAAAAAAACGTCCTGTGCGCTGTGCCTTTTAGTAATATAAAAATATTTATACCTACCTATTGAGTACTGTTTTATTGCAAAATTTAAATCGAAAAAATCATGTTTTCAAAGAATGTTAATCCTTTTGGTTGATAAATAATTGATTTCACAATTTTTTTTCCTCATAAATTTAAAATCATGTTTTCCTGAAAATAAAAGCATTATAAAATATAAATAAAAAGATAAAAATTAAAATAAAAAATTAATTTAGACTCCATTTTACAACAATATTAAAATACATCCAGAAATCCGGACGAAATATAAAAACATGCAAAAAATAAACATATATTTCCCAGCACCTTTAATTAGTGGTTAGTATTTTATTTTCCTATCCAACATAGTTTTTGTTGGCTCAAATGTAACTGCGTCTTTAACAAATGCTTTCACAGCCATTAATGACGATATTGTGTTTGTATTTAGATGGTTTCTGTTATCAGTTTTTATAAGTTTCAGTTGACTGAAAATACGTTCCACGCAGGCATTTGAAAAAGGCAAAACGAAAAGCAAGTTCACAACTTTCCTTAAATTGGGGAATGCTCAGTTATTTGAAGCATTTTTAATTTTAAATATGTGACGCGCGACAAGTCGAAAAGTTGCTAAAAAGTTGCCATTTGGGCTCGGTTGCCATTTGGTTGCCACGAAGTGTCAAATGTTGCCAAAATGGCAACCAAAGTTGCCAGATGGCAACGCTGGTAATGTGTGCTTTTGAGGCACCAAAGGATAAGAAATCCAAGCTATGCAAGCTTGGATTTCTTATCCTAACTTACACGAAAAATTCTCGGAAAAAAACAATAATGACACTTAAGGTGGCTTTCGGATCTTTGCCGCGAGCGACCGCGACCGACGAAAATTCAAACGAAATGCCACTTTATGACATAGGCGATAGGTTTCATTTTACTCTACCAACTAGCGGCGGCGGCAGCGTGGGTCGCTACCAAAATGTCAGTAGAAAATGACACTTATATTCTATAACATAAAGTAGCATTTTATTTGAATTTTCACTGGTCGCGTTTGCTCGCGGCAAAGATCCGAAAGCCACTCTAACTTATTCTGTATTTAAGTGTATAGCAAGTATATTGACGCCGGATGTTATAATAATAGTGTTTTTTGAATAGCTGTAAATCTTTTTTAAATTCTTGTATTAATTTGCCAGTGGTTGCTTTAATTATTACCTTTTCGTATTTTATGTTTTCATTACTTTTGAGGTATGGTAATCTTTGTCTTTTATTTTGTACCTGTGCTCTTTTCTTGCCCATGCTAACCAAGTTCTTACTTACATTCTGTTTCATTTATTTCTGTTAAATTAGGTTCTCTGTTTTTACACAAACTGCAATTTATGTACTATCAGAGAAGTTGATTCCTATGCAAATCGGGGACCTAAGTCAAACCCAGCTGACAGATCACAATTAACATTGAATTGACATATTCGACCAAATAACGTTGGTCTGTCAATTGCATAGGAATCAACTTCCTCGATGGTACATTCATTTATCGGTATCAACATTACATGTAATTTGATCAACCAAATCGTCCAAGTAGGTTTTAATAACATTAATTTTTTGAGTTTTTTGACTTCAAATGTCAAGTTAGCGTGCCATAGAGACACAAGTATCGCTGTTGATCAATTTTGGGTGCATAACATAAAATGGTTTATGTCTGAAGATCGGTAGTGAGTTTTAAAAACCCATTCATTCCATTTGGGTTTAAACTGGGTGAATAGGGTTTTAACCCGGTTATTACCCATTTTACTGGGTGAAAACAAAACAAATATTGTAATAAAATGATTTATTTTTAAAGAGTACTTATATATTTTTTACTTAAAAATAGAATAAGGTAAGTATTATAAAAAAAAACAACAAATTAGGTGATACACAGATTAATCATCATCATCACTATCAGAAATTTGGTTACAATCAAATTTCAATTTCAGTTGCAGCCGTTGGCCTGAGTATTCTATTGCAAACAGAGCGAAGCAATGTCATTAATGTGTTCAGTAAGGCAACTTGATTTGAATCTTCACTTTCGAAACTCTTAACTCCAATTTGAACGTCGAAAATGCTTCTTAAAAAGCATATATAAAGGAGATTCGTCTGATCAGCATACATTGAATGATAAAAATTATTTTTAGAACCAGACAGAAATCCAATTCGTCGATTTTTAGAGACTGCGTCAGATTTATCTTTATGTTTTTTTTAGTTTCTTTGTGTTTCTTAATGTCACCTAATCTTGCAAACATTTTACAATGACAAAAAGTACAATAGGCTTTAGTAGGATCGTTTGCTACAGGCCGTAACCGAGTCTTAAATTCTTCTTGGGTTTCCCATTCTTTCCTATATTTTTGCATATAGGCGGTCTTCTTTTTCAATGGCACGTCGTGTCCGGGTGGTTAGGTCTGAATCTCAAAATGACTGATTTTCTATAGGTCTTTATTATTAAACGAGCTTTTGCCCGCGGCTTCACTCGCGTTATGAAGGATTATTATATACAAACTTTCATCCCCTATTTTAACCCCTTGGAGTTGGAATTTATCCTTTCTTAGCGGATGCCTACGTCATAATATCTACCTGCATGCCAAATTTCAGCCCGATCGGTTCAGTGGTTTGGGCTGTGCGTTGATAGATCACTATGTCAATCAGTCAGTCAGTCACCTTTGAGTTTTATATAGATGTCGGAAATGAAACTGACTTTATGTACAGTTGCGGACAGTCACTGTCTTTATTTTTAAGTTAAAACAAAACAAAAACACAAATCCTATATTATACTTAAACTATTTAAATGTAATGCTACATTAGTGTAGACCATAGACTTATAATATATACTGTTATAGGTTTATGGTGTAGACGCTTTTTTTAATGTAGTGATATTTTCTAGAAATTGGACTTCAGTTATTTCACCGGATTGCAATTCATTCAACTGGTTTTTATAGTTCTTGTCAAATAAAATGTCCCGCCGTCGTTTAGTAACACCGCCAAACAATGAATTTTTAATTTTAGTGTCTTGAAATTTCGCCTCTTTTTTAGTTTATACAAAAATCTCACCAGGGTAGGTTTGTGCGGCATACGTGCGTTCAACCTCCTATGCCAGCCCTCGACAGCATTATTCGTACGATGCTTATCATCTCCGCATCCAGCAAAAGGCGCATACAAACTCATCCATTGCTTGGAAAAGTACTTTTGAAGTTTTATAATTTCTGGAGATTGGGGGAACAGAGCTTCCAAAGATACCCATGCACTTTGAATTTTTCCCTTTGGTAATAAAGGTAAATTAGCAAACATTCTAACTAATGCTCTATTTTCCATAGTGGCGGTTATCTTTAATTTTTTATATTGTTTCCATACTGCTCTGTTGTAATGATAGTAACAGCCGCTGATCAAAGCAGACGGAAAAACCTCTTTAACGCCATTGGTTATAGCGATTTCGAAGTCACACTTAAATAATTCTATTCTCAAACCCAGTCTATCCTTCAACAGATTGAACATCCTGGTGTACGTCTCCTGAGATTAGTTGGGCAAAAGCATGTACACAATTGGTACTACATTCGTTGTGTCGTTATTTCTGCTAATGTCTAAACCTAGTATTGTCTTCATATTTTGGTATTGTCATTCGACTAACTGTACCTTATCCTATAATAAAGCCCTTGTTTGAGAGGACTATGTCAGGTTCTTATATAAATCTAGATAATGTCATACGATACATCCTTTGCTATTGGTTTTGTGCATGGAGTCTGTGGTGCCTGAGTTATCGTCAGCCCAGATAGGCCTGGAAGATAAAATGGGGCTGATGGTTGAGGGTTGATGTCTCGTCCTTGAATCGCTTTGACCAGGACACCCATCACTGAAGATTATAAAATGCTCATTGGTAATACTGTGTTCATTAAAATATTGTAATAAAAGAGATGTGACATCACATTGCTCTTTTTTCCCTTTGTTTCGAGGTATAATGCGTACTTTATTTTTACCAATATCATGTATACCGAATACATCTATATATATAAAAATGGATTTTCAATTGTGTTAGTAACGCTAAAACTCGAAGACGGCTAAACGGATTGGGCTAATTTTAATCTTGAAATATTCGTAGAAGTCCAGGGAAGGTTTTGATGTGACACGACGTTCATCGGGACAGCTAGTAGGTACATCCATAATAATTGAAGGGCATAGAGAACATCTTCTGTGCGAATATGTGGCAGCGGCAGGTTCTGCATTTAGTCGGAACTAATAGGCATCACATTATCTTGCTGTGCTTTAAGTTTATATTTCTTTTTTATCTGGTGAAATTTGTCTGCTTTAGTTAGATGAAGTTTATGCTAAACTTCTAAATATTCTCTTTGTTTCTGGTAATACAACACATTTAATTTTTAATCGATTACTATCACAGACAGCACACGTGTCTGTTCTAGGCAGCCCAAATTTCAGATTGAACTCATTATTAAATACAGACCAATATACCACATAGCTTACGTTTATTTGGCACATTTCCAAAAATAACCTGTGCATCTTTGTTACACTTAAGTCTTCTGGCAAGTAAAATGTGTTGGGGTTATCACGGCGTGAATAATGTGACTATCTGGATTTAAATGATGCAATGAGGAGGTTCTTTTCAAAACTTGACTATTCCACTTTTTGGATCTTTGTATAATTTAAAGAAATATAATTTTAAGAACAGAGTTACATGTTTAACATAAAATGTTGGTGAATTATAATATACAACAAGAATAGTGATTATTTCAGTCTGGCGGTAGACAGCCAATCGGTCGCACGTCTGCATTCGTGCTCGTTCGATTACGGTTCTCAAACTTTAGTTATTTTTATTTAATATGCAGTTTATTTGCAAACGTTGTTCAAATGAGTGCATGGATGGCGTCAAATGCTCCGAATGTCAAGGTCAATTCGATTTCCCCTGCGCCGGCATTACCGAAGGTGGTTGGCGAAAACTAGGAGATCGCAAAAATACATGGAGGTGTAGTGGCTGCAAGGCAATGGCAGCTTCCAGCCCTCGCCTTTCGCCTGCCCGCGCCGCTACAAACCCTTTGGACATGGACATCATTATGATGGAGCTTAAGGCCCTAGCGGCACGTATGGACAACAGCCTACCTGCATTGCTTGAAAACGTCAAGGCTATTCAAGTGGAACTTGCTGACCTAAAAACCCTCAAAGCTGAGTGTACTACCCTTAAATCTAGTGTGGAATTCCTCAGCCACTCAGTGGATTCTCTCAGCAGCAAGTTGTCCGACGTGGAAAGCGAAATGGACTCGCTTAAAAAAACAAAAACGGACATATCTGCTCTCCAAGAACGCTGCTCCAAGCTCGAGGATCTTCGCAACGAGTCAGAACAAAAATTGAGGCAGAACAACATTGAAATTAAGGGTGTACCGATGACCAACTCTGAAAACCTTTTTACTATCATCGAGAAGATCGGTAACACAATTGGATGCACTATACCAAAGGAGCAAATAAACTATATCGCGCGCGTGCCAATGCGCAACAACGACAAGAATAAGAACATCATCTGCTCAGTACACAATCGCTACATAAAAAACAACTTCGTGGCCGCAGCAAAAAAATTGAAAGCAGGCATAAATGCGACTATCTTAGGATTTCAATCGGACACCCATATTTATGTTAACGACCACTTAACTATGGAGAATAAAATTCTTCTAAATAAAACGAAGTCATTGGCTAAACAGAAAGATTTTTTATATGTCTGGGTGTCGGGGTGCAAAATCCTCATCAAAAAGAATGCAACATCACCGACATTCCACATCAAAACGGAAAAGGATCTGCAAAAGTTTATTCGTTAATGTCAATAACCTTTCACTTCTATTTTATTTTATATCGATGGTCAATGTCGCTTATCAAAATTATATTTTGTAAAAATTTATACACTTTGAGAACCATTGGACATTGTTTAAACGATTTTCGGTTACGTACTTATTTAAAACTAACTTTGTATCTACCGAGTATTAATTTAAGGCTCCAATCTGCTTGGCCACGCTTTCTCGCTTTGTCTTCTATAGCTACTCAACGTAATAGTTACTATAATAGATCGTATTGCTATTGCTTTAATGCCCACTCTCGCGCAGCTTTGTTGGATCGTGACAGAAATATTTGTTACTACCTACTTTATTTGAATTGCACGTATAATGTTAAAATCATAATTTGTTCTAACACATTTTTACGCAATATGGTACACATTAATCTAATTAACTTTTTATTTAACAATGTCACCGATTAGTGCATATTATCAAAACGTTAGGGGGCTGCGCACGAAAACCTCCTTGTTTTATCGTAATGTTTGTATTAACTCATATGACATAATTTGTTTGACGGAGACTTGGCTTATTGAAGATATTAAGGACTGTGAACTATTCGATGATAGGTACATAGTATTTAGACGTGACAGGGACTATGCTTGTACCAATCAAAGTATGGGAGGTGGTGTTCTTATCGCAGTGCGTCGCGAACTAGCTTGTGATATCCGTTGTGAGTGGTTTTCTAGTGCCGAAGACTTGTGGATCTCGCTATATTTTAATAACAAAAACGTGAATCTTTCGTTTAAAGTTCATGTCTGTGTTGTGTATATTTGCAACCAAAACTATGGTAATTCGCAGTCAACCCAGCTTTATAACTTTTCGAAAAATCTTTTCGACATTGTTAGTGCGTGTTCCTTAGACAAGTTTCTAGTGCTCGGTGATTTTAATTTACCGAATATTGAGTGGAAGGCTTCGGACGACGGGATTTCTCTTTCACCAGATAATATACAAGGTAATGTACAAAATTATTTATTTGATAACATGGCGATATGCAATTTTTTACAATACAACTCTTTCCTGAATTCGTCTAATAGACTTTTGGACCTAGTTTTCTGCAATAATGTAGTGCAAGTAAATGACTGCACAGACCCCTTGGTACTCGAGGACCCACACCACAGGGCTATTACGTTACAAGTAGACTTTGCTGAAGTACCATTTTTGCCTACTAAATCTTACGTTAAATATGTTTATTACTCCGCCGACTTTTCTTCGATAAACGATAGAATTGGCCAAATTGATTGGCGACATGAATTTAATTCGAGGTCATTCGAAGGTGCCGTCTCCTTTTTCTATGACACCATTTATAACTTTCGGGACTCTTACGTACCTACTAAAATTGTAACCCCTGGTCAAAGATATCCTCCTTGGTACAGGAAACCGTTAATAAAAATACTAAAGGAGAAGTTAAAATTTCATAAAAAATTTAAAAAATACGGAAACATTTCTGACTATAATTCATTTATTTTACTACGACAGCGCGCTAAAGATATCGAACGCGACATGTACAACAATTACATTACGAGTATTGAAGACAACATATTAAAAACTCCAAAGTCCTTTTGGTCGTATGTAAAATCTAAAAAAATAAACAATGCATATCCAGCATTATTTAAATTAGGAGACATAAGTTCCAGTGACGGCGAGGATATCTCAAACATGTTTAGCAATTACTTTCACTCAAATTTTCTATCTCGGCCCAGCACTAGTAATTGTTTAAATCACCCACGCTCCTCGATCTCGAATGACACTTCGATATGTGTGTCTGACATCCATACTATTGATGTGCGTGAATCGGAAGTATGTAAACTATTGAAAGGGATTGATTTAAACAAATCTGCGGGACCAGATCACATTCCACCGATCCTGATTCGCAAATGCGCTGAATCCCTGACCCCTCCGCTCACGTTACTCTATAGAAGATCACTCACCGAGGGAGTCGTGCCGTCTATCTGGAAATCGGCCTTCATAACGCCTGTACACAAAAAAGGGCCGAAGGACGTAGTTAGTAATTATAGGCCTGTATCCAAGTTGTGTCTTTTTGCAAAGCTGCTTGAAAGAATAATTTATAATCAGCTGTATCCTATCCTAAGTCCATTTATCACTACGTGTCAGCACGGATTTATGCGTGGGCGGTCCACTGCTACCAATCTCATACTCTGTAGCGACTATTTGTCTGAGTGTATGTCTGAGCGCACGCAGGTCGATATAATCTACACTGATTTTACGAAATGTTTTGACCGTCTGGATCATCACACACTGCTGCGCAAATTGTCTGCGATAGGAATTAGGGGTAACCTCTTTAGATGGTTTTCCTCTTACGTTGACAATAGATGTCAATCTGTTGTTCTTAATGGTTACACTTCTAGGCCTATGTTCATACCATCAGGCGTACCTCAGGGCTCGTTATTGGGACCCTTGTTATTTAATATTTTTATCAACGATATTATCGAATGTTTCAAATATTCAAAGGTACTCCTATTTGCTGACGACTTGAAAATTTTAAGCCAAATCACAACCATTGACGATGCTATTCGCCTCCAGGAGGATCTTAATAGACTCCTTGACTACTGCCGTCGTAACCAACTAGATCTAAATATCACCAAATGTTACGTATGTAGCTTTACTCGTAAGACCACCCTCATTTACTACGACTACAAAATTACAGATATATCCTTAACTAGAGTTACCAAGATAAAAGACTTGGGCGTTACGTTTGATTCAAAACTTTTATTTGATTGTCATATAGACGATATCATTAAAAAAGCCGCTCAAGCTTTGGGATTCATAATACGCGTCTCGGCTAATTTCAGACACATTAAAACTCTTAAAATCCTTTACTGTAGTTTTGTGCGCAGCCATCTCGAGTACTGCTCGTCTGTTTGGAACCCAGTTTATGACATATATATTAACCGTATTGAAAACATACAGAAGAAATTTCTTAGATACGTGCAATTCAGATCTGGAACGTACTTGAACAACTATTTCGATCGCTGCAAAAAATTCCATCTACTGCCTTTATCTGCTAGACGGAAAGTATCAGACCTGGCTCTTCTTATTAATTTAGCCAACAGCTCAGCGGATTGCGCTGATCTCACCAGCAAAATCCAGCTTCGCGTTCCAGCAGCCTCGAGAAGAAAGCGTGACCTACTGCATATTCAACACTATAGTACTAATTATCGCCAAAATTCTTATATGATCAGGGCTAGTAGAATGTTTAATGAAATATCTCGAATAATTGATGTGGACCTATTCTTTACCAATGTAACAACTTTTAAGAAAGAATTTAATAATTTCTATTTTAATTGTAACCTGCGCAATTCTATTACTTAATACGTTATTACAATAATTCTTGTTCTGTTTTTCTAATTTTTTTCTAAAATTCTAAATAATTGTGACCATTGTCTACTCGTATCGCTGCTTTGTTTTTATTAGCATTTTTCTATCTGTGGAAACTTTTAATTGGCCTTCTTGTATTGTATATTTAGATTCTATGTGTATGTTAGCTGTAAGTTTTCCAAAAATCAATAAAATAAAAATAAAATAAAAATAAAATTTCGTATGAGTTTCAAAATTTTAGCATTATTATAATATTGAATAAATCCAGAATCTTAAAATGGAATAATCAAGTTTTGACGAGGCTGATTGGAATAATCAAGTTTTGTTATGTGTTCTATAGGAATAATCTAGTTTTGATTCAAACCATTATGGATTAATCTTATTTTGTTCACATTAATTTAAAATCGTTCTTTACTAAGTAATATTTTATTTCACTAACCTCATTTTCATCTTGAAATAAAATAAATAAAACTAATGCAATATTAAAAAAATGTTTTTTATTTTATACTTACTTAAATTCTAACAGCCGTTTCATGTTCAAGGCAATCACATTGTTCATCATTGTCACAAGCATCTTCTTCATCACTATCAGAATAATTATTGCAACCATTTATAATATTGACATACCAGGAGAGCTCCTGGTTTTCTGCCCAATTTTCACCAAATTGTTTCACAAGCAGGTTTCTTACATCATTTTTCTTTTTTAAAGTCAGGTGTTTTTCTATTACCAATTCGGTTAAATCAAGATTAACCCGACTTGTTTGTCGTTTAAAAAGGGTTAATTTTGTATTATTTTCGACATCCGATATAAACATGTAATTTTCAAAAGTTTTAATGTGACATTGACGTTGGTTTCTTTTATTAATAGTTTTAATAAAAGTTATTCTTTTTAAATTCTGTATACCTGTAACTGAATATGGTCACGTACTACATCAAATATAACTTCTGGAGTTTTCCTCACTCTATTTCTTGTGTGTTTGCCTCGTTGATCCTTTGGTGTCAATATGTTTGCAGATATTAAGCTTTGTAATTGTCTCACGCGACCCACAGATATACCATGACAACTGTAAAACGATCGCATGCAAACATTTATTTCATAGAGTAACTTAAATATAATAGGTATAGAGGTAAAACTTAAAAATGTATGGAAGGTGGCGCCGTCTGGTGGTAAATGGTTCCAACTTTGAACCAGTAGCAGTACAGGGGATACATTATTATTTTATTTGCTTTGGCTTTTCCCATAGTAATTTTCGACAGTCAAATAAATAATGTCTTTATATTACTTTAATAATAATAATAATAATAGACAATTTGACTATGAAAATTACTTTGGGATTTACTTAGGAATCGATAAATAAAAGAACCATGTAATGCTTGAAATGCTTTCTTTTATTGAACAAATTCAAAGCTCCAATCTTTATAATATCGTCATTCTCCACCTCCGTTCTGGTGCCATTTATTATTTTATTAACATCTCTGCACCAGTTACAAAGAAAAAGGGGGTAACAATATGACATCTGCAGTCTGGGTACAGTCTTCCGGTAATATATTCTTTTCTGAAAAAAAAAAGTTTCTGTTAAAAGAAATAGTGCTTGGTTATTAACAATCACCTTACTGTCATATAAACTCGTCACAATAGTAGTCGTCCGTCCGACGTAGTCCGCGCGTCAAATGTTAAAAACCATTGTTGTCATTGAACACTTTGTTTGTTTTAAGAAGTTAAAGCCAAAAGACTCTGAAATGAAAGAAATATAGACTTTCAAACTTAAAAATCAGTTTTTCTCTTCTGCTAAGTACTCACATACGGTCAATAGTTTTACTCCGAATCAAAGGAAATGACATAGGTATTTGACATATTTAATTCCATCGAGCCGGCTCGAAGCGAGCATTCGAGCTGTCAGTTTTGTGGTCCACACGGTGGTTATTGCTGGATTTGGAGTAAAACTATCGAGCAAAACCATATGTGAGTAGTGAGTACTTAGCATTAATTGTACTTTTTTGACATTCCTTGTTTTTCCTGTGTGGTCTTCAAGTACAATACAAATAAAATGTAAAATTTTCGGACAGTAGAATTTATCACTTAATAGATGCAAAGCCAAAGACAGGCAATGAAAAAACATTGTCTGGCTTTTCTAGAGTCATGGCCCCTTTATAATCATTGTATATCTGAATAGTTCAGTTGATCTTATGGATCACTGATATAAAAATATGTAAAATAAGATTATGGTACAAGACAAAAACTCATTGTAAAGATTCAAAGGTGGTTATTTATGATATTAAGGATATTATATCTTTTAAAATATTTCAGTTTACTTACGTGTTTTACCGCATGTAGGCACACAGCAAGATCGATCTGAACCACCCATATTCCAGGTCAAAAAGTACCAAATCGTAAAGCAACTCTAAATCCAGGTAAACGAGCACAAGTTCAACGTATAGGCAATCTTCGGAGTCCAGGGAGCGTCCACAGGTTAAACGTTTAAGCAATCTTCAGAGTCCGGGGGGCAAGCGTAAGTCAGCGTATGGGCAATCTTCGAAGTCCGGGATGTAAGCAGTTGTTGAAAAAATAAAAATATCACCAGAAGAGCACATTCACAAACCACAACAGGAGATGGAATAACAACAAGATGGCGGATGGAATTTTAGAAAATAAACAATTTTGACATATTTCAGTTTGACATCTCGATTTGGCATCTGACAGATGAACGTAAAAGCACCATCACAAAATTCAGGCAAAATCTCTTAGGATCATACTTGGGGCAATGAAATCTTCTCCAATCAATGCCCTACAAGTTGAATGTGTCGATCCGCCTTTAAACATCCGACGGCAGTATCTTGCGGATAGGTTTTTATCTAAGGCATTCCAGAATTCTTCACACCCGCTGTTAGACAAACTACACAAATTATCCCAGTTGACGACATCTGCGTATTGGCGGCATAAAGATCTCCCTTGTCTCCTGATCAGTTACCTTAAGATAACCCAACTTCCTTGTCCTATTGTCCAGTGCAGACTCAACCCTCTATTTTCCACCCCTTACGAAGCACTGACATTCTCTCCTAACATCATCCTTAACTTCCCTATCGATAAAGGTTCCTCTCTAGCAAATACTCAATTTAATCAGCATATAAATGAGCACTATAGGGATTGGGTGCTTATCTTTACGGATGCATCTAGACTTTCGGTGGATGGTTGTGTGGGTGCAGCTGTCTGGATTCCGAGAGTAAATGTGATTCTAAATTTTAAATTGCCTCCTCACTCCTCTGTATTTACAGGAGAGGCCCTTGCTATATTTGAGGCCATCTCGTTTATTGAGTCTCACGATCTTAGTAAATCGCTTATACTTTCGGACTCCAGGAGCGTTTTGGAGGGTATATCTGCTAACCAGTTCCGCTCAAAGTCTAGATTTCCTTTAATCCTTAAGATAAGACAGCTTCTCCTTAGGTGTCGTGTCCGTAATATCCATGTTGTGTTAGCTTGGATACCTGGCCATAGTGGAATTACTGGTAATGAGAGTGTGGATGCATATGCTAAAGCCGCTATAACATCAGGTGGACTCAGTCAATACCAACTCTATTGTCAGGACTTAATTCCACTTGCAAAATCTCAACTTTCTAGCAAATGGAATACGCTATGGGACGGCTCAAGTACCATCAAAGGCAAGCACTACCATGATATTCAAAGTAGTGTACCAGTAAGACCATGGTTCTTTAGATATTCACAGTGTAGCAAACTAATATGCTCGACAATCTGCCGTGTTAGACTTGGTCATTGTTGCTCACCAGTGTTCCTTGCTAAAATTAGGGTCAAGGATCATTCTCTCTGCGAATGTGGTCTAGATGAGGGTACCTTAGATCACATCTTCTTTTCTTGTCCTAGAAACCAATCGTCCTTATATGACTGTCTTCCCAATTCCATTCCTCGCCCTATAAATCTTAAATCGGTTTTATCTTATGTAAATACCCCTTTTATTGAGATTTTGTGTACATATATTCGTGATAACAATATAAGATTGTGATGTCTCTACTAACATTTGTGTTTGTGTTTGTTTTAGGTTAATCAACTCCTGTAAATATGTAATTTTGTTTTGTAACCGTACACGTCTTGTTACTTCACCAGACCTTCGCTACATAGAGCAAAGTCCTTTAAGCCACTCTGACATTGGCAACTCACCGAGGCGGCCATTTTTAAAAGAAGAAGAAGAAGAAAGCACCATCTACTGCTATGAGGAGGAAGCTTTTCGTCGCTTTAAATTCCCATACAAAAAAGATTGTTCGAAGATTTACGCCCCTGATTTATTTCTTCCGGTCCCAGGCGGACTCTATATTTGAAAGAACTCATTTTGAATTTTCGCCGATTAGAAACTGTGAGTCAGAGCAGCTGCACATAACAAAGCCATCGAATACGCGTCCTGTTCTGTCTTGTTATCAAGGTTATTGAAATTGGCAAGTATCATTTCACGATCTCTGGGTGACACTTTATTAAAACATTGGTAACGCTTGCATCTGAAACTATGTAATAAACAGAGTTAAGCCTACTATTTCAAGTTACTAACGAAAAAAATAAATGCAATGTTATCAAAATAAACCTGCAATGGACCAATCTTGTTTTTAAATACAGTCCATCAGGTGACCCGTTTGCTCGTTTGCCCCCTTATTTCATAAAAAAATAGGTACCCTTAACGCAATCTACGTGGAGCATATGCCTTAACCTTAACAAGATTTACATGGAGAATAAACATCAACACTAACAATGCATTAAAATTGTGCATATTTTGTATGTTTTATTGACAATAGTGGGGCTCGCCGCCATTTTTTTTGTAACTAAGAAAGCACCGAATGTACACAACTCGGGGTGATCCATATGAATATAAGCTATACTTTGTTAGTTCGATCAGACAAAATATTAATTGCGTGCCTTGCAATATTCCTTATCAAATTGGTAGGCGTCGTATTCGCAAGTAGCGGAACATTGTAGGTTACTTTGACTTTCCGATGATAAACGCCGTCTTTTCTTCAACTTATCATCTAGCTTCTTTATTTTGATTTCTATTGTAATCACTTTCTTTTTATCAAAATATTAAACGAAAAAAACGTGTGACATCAATAACACAAAAACACGTAATGGCGTCCATGGCTCACGGTGGCCAGCGCATATAAAAATAGTACAGAATATTAGTTTTATTTGTTTATTTATTTTATTTTAAATTGATTATTTTAAAATAATATATCTAAATGTGTGACAACAATGGCACCATTTCATGTAATGCTGCAAGTAATTATGTTATCGTCTACGGTTGAGACCCATTGCAAAGTATTTTCTTGTGATCCTATTTCTAATACTGCGTGCTACGTTTAAAATATTTATATCCCTGGGAGGATCATCCAATGGCCGCCGTCTGTCTTCGAGTTCCAACTCATCTGGTAAAGGATCATTTCTCTTGATTGCCAAGTTATGGATAACAACCACAGCTGCTACAATTTTCGATGCCTTCACGGGGTCATAATGCAAGGTCCTGTGCTTGTGAATGCATCGAAATCTTGTTTTCATCACTCCAAAACATTTTTCAATGAGGACCCTCGTTTTGGAATGTGCTTAATTATATCCTCAGGTGTGTTTTCTTCATCATTCTCCGTAGTGTCTTTTCAACGTCTTATAAATTGCGTACGTAGACATCAGATTGTCTAATCTTTAAGCATAACCAAACATCAATGCGGGGGTGATTTTTTTTTCGCGTCCACCCCACCGTGTGGGGTGTCGTTGGATAGGTTTTTTTAAATATTACGAGTATTCATAGATCATTTTTCGATTAATAGATCCATTTGTGAAATATGAAGTTTTAAAGTAAAAAAAATCGTTAAGAGTCCAGTGTCCCCCCCCCTTCTACCAGCTAAACGGTTGCTTCTGGAAATGTGAAAAATTCACTGGAGTAGGAAATATGATTAATTTAAAAAGAAAACTGTCACGGGTAAGAAGACTAATTATAAGTTATTGAGTAATAGTCGATCATCTAAAAAATGTATTCGTAGAAGTACAAAGGAACTTTTCGTTCAAATTCCTTTGAACGTAACTGAGATGATATTGTTAGTAGTGTAAAAGAAGTTATAAATGTGCATTCATTGACCATACAAAAACTATCAAAAACTAGCGGCACTACGGAACCCTATATTGCGCGTGGCATGACACGCACTTGGCCTGTTTTTTAATACAAAACGCATTCAAGGACTCTCAATTTCAAAATACCTATTTAACGATTTGACGACGATTGACGACCTCTTCCTCTTCCTCTGTGGCTCAGTTGGTGGGCGAGTTGGTAGCTTAAGCCGGGGGTCGCGGATTCAAATCCCGGCGACAGAAAAAAAGTTTTCAATGTTCCTGGGTCTTGGAATCTCTAACAGCCACATTTATATTATGAAATAAAAATACATAATTTTAAGTCAAATAAAAATTCTGCCAGTTGTACAATATTCAGTCATCAAATTAATATTATGTAAGCACTATGAGGAACACAGTAAACACAACCACATACCAATTATTTTAATATAAATGTAAATAATCATTAATCAGTAAATTAACAATTAAATCTACCAGAAACTAGAATTACATCAAAGGAACGTACAGTTACCACAAAATTCTTATCATAACCCGTATTACAAATAGTTTGAACACCATTATACCTACGTTATTCTTAACAAGTTATATTTATATAAAAATTATTAATTTTCTTCTCTTGGTGAAGCCTTAAACTACAAAACATGTTTGTGAATAATAATGTGATACTTGCAAATGATTTTAAGAAAGGATGTGAAAAAGAATTTGCGCTTAATTTTTTATGTTCTTTTTTAAGTCAAGAATTTTACGTTACCTGTCTTGTTAATCTATCCACACTTTCAGCCAAAGAAAATTTTAAATTTTTATTCTAGCGAGAAGAATGACTACTCAATAGACAAGAAGTCGATTTTCCGCCATCTACAGCTGTTATCTGCTTTGCACAGCTCGCTAAATAAACTTTTATAAATATGTGTGCTGTGCCCTAATTCTCCTAACATACTGCTAGCTGTTGTTGTGCAATGGTTAACATAATTAATCATAGATAAAGTACAATATTTTAAACTGTCTTTACCATTATTATATTCTTTAAAAGAGGTGAAAATATGAATGTTGGTTTTATTACTGCTTATTAATATTTGATGACATTAATGACATTCGGTTTTAAATTTTTTTGTACAGAAATCCACGAACATATTATGCACAGGCATTAATTTCGCCATTAATAATTTCTTCCAAATGCCCCTCTACTTCTACATCATAGTCATCTTCGGTGGAGGTTTCTGTACCTGTGCATATGCTTGTGGTTGGTTTGGATAAAATCATTTTATAATTATTAATAATTGCCACACAATCATCGTTTTCACAATTACCAGCGCCTTGCTGCGCTGAATTTGTTAAAATTGCTGTTTTTAATGCAGCATCAAATTGTCCAGCTGTTGGGTATATATTGGCATCACAGTTACCCCTAATGCAGCCGAACAGGTTTTCTAGAGGGTCTTGTTGCAACCTCCGTGTGGCAAGACTTTATATCTTCATGTTTTTTAATGAGATTGTTCCAAACCAGTTCAACTGCATTAAGGGTCCATACTCAACCTTCCTATGAAGGTGGTGCACGACTGCATCCAATATAAAAACATTTTCATTTTACTTATGAAATTCTAATGAGGTGTGCTATTTTTTTAAATTAGTTGAAAATATTTTTCCTCGTCTCAAATCAGTAGAGTCACTGTTAAGGGTATCGAAGATTTTGTCCATATTTTCCAGGACATTGGCTGTGACAGTGGCAGTAGACAATGAACCTGAAAGTAAATAATTTAGTACATTAAATAATTACTTTGCTTTGCTTTTCTGTAAATCTTGTGTTTGTAAATGACCATTTCTGGTGTCAGATTTACAAAACCGCCTAAGAGTATGTGTTAAGCTGTAAGTCCCAGCTGTCAAGTTGGAAACTACAGCTTAACATACATTGCAAAGCTCTAAGCAACTCGAAATGTTATTTGTTAGTGTTCCGGCGTTTATGCGATAGATCCGACGTACACGACCACAGATAATAATTATTGTTCACGAACCTTTCCCGTCCCTTTGACAGCTGTCACCTGTCAGCTGTCACTCTGTCCATGATTCTTGTACAATTTTCAAGCGCACAAGCAAGTTGAATAATTATCGATTGTAATCTTTGTAATACAAAATTCATAAGTCACAAAAGGTTTTTAATTTGCAAATCCATGTTAGGACGACAAAGTTCTTAACATATTTTGGACCTTCTTCGACGGATTCCTGCTACTTGCACAAAACGAAACCAGCGAACTTTGGAGACCGGCGTGGTTGGAGGAAGGCGCGTATGCAGAATAATCCCAAGGATATACTCAATTTACGCGAGGGAGGATCCAAAGGAATCAAGGATACTAAAGAGGATCATCAGTTGTGTGCCGGCGCAAGCATAGACTGATATTATACAGATACGTTGCATTCGCGTGAGTACTCTGGTTCTTTCTTTGATTTCCACTATGAGCGTAGGGGGTACGAGTAAACGAGATAAATCTCCTTACAGGTGTATAGAAAGCGAAAAAACCGAAACATTACTTCGCGAATTAATCAAAAAACGTGGCGTTTTGAAGGCGAGACTTACCAAGTTCGCCAGTTATTTAACTACTTGCGTTTCTGAAGCACCTACTAATTTGCATATAGATATTAAGTTGCGCATCCAAGGCGCAGTTGCAATTTTTAACGAATTTAATTCTGTGCAGAGCAAAATTGAGGAAAATGTGCCCGAATCTTGTCTCGAAGAACAATTATTGCAGCGTGAACAATTCGAGAATAATTATTACAGTGCACAGGCTAGTGCCGAGTCCTTATTAAATGCTAGAACATCTGCTACAAGCTCTCAGTGTCAAGGCCAGCATAATAATCCATTACAAACTATAAGATTACCTACTATCACTTTGCCCGAGTTCGATGGTATGTATGAGAGTTGGCTCGAGTTTCGAGACACTTATATGTCATTAGTTCATAATTCATCAGAGCTTAGCAACATTCAAAAATTCCATTATCTCAGATCTTCGTTGAGAAGTAGTGCATTATTAGTTATAAACTCATTAGAACTAACTTCCGATAATTACATTGTTGCATGGGAACTTTTACAAAGCAGGTATAACAATAATAGATTATTAATTCAAAATCACATCAAGTCTATATTTAATATGCAACCAATAACCAAGGAATCTCATTTATTAATTAGGAATTTAATTGACAGCACATTAAGGAATTTACGAGCTCTGAAAATATTGGGCGAGCCCACGAATTTCTGGGATGCTCTTATCATATTCATTGTTGTTTCAAAACTTGATAAAATAACCGAGCGTGAATGGGAACAGCACAAAGGTAATTTGTTCACAAATAATAAGGATTTAAAATTAACTCTTAATTCTTTGTTAGATTTCTTAAAGGGTCGAGCTGATATGTTAGAAACATTGCAAGCGTCAGTCACTAAGACATCAAATGATATTAAAAAACCAAACAATTTCGGTAACTTTCATAATAAATCACATTGCAATGTTACTTCTAGTAAAGTGCATGATCGGCAAAACACCAAGATTAATAATTATAAGCAGTGCTTGATGTGCAAATTAAATCATCCACTCTATTCTTGCACTAAATTTATAGAAGCTAATTATAACACTAAATTAAAGGTCATACGTGATAATAAGTTGTGTTCAAATTGTTTGCGTTCAGGACATACAGTAAACCAATGTAGATTCGGAACCTGCAAAAGGTGTGATCAAAAACATAATACATTAATTCATTCTCATTCTAGTTCAGTAAACTCGGTATCGCATAATGAAGCTTCAACTTCTGCGGAGCTTGACACGCCCTCCGTGCCCGCTCAAACTGCAGAACACTCATCCGTAAGTCATGCACATGCGCAAACTTTATCTATTGAGAAAAATAATAAGCCTCATTCATTACTGCAACCTGTTTTACTATCGACTGCGCTTATTGAGGTAGCTGATAAGAATAATAAATATCATTTTGCTCGTGCATTACTCGATAGTGGCAGTCAGCATTGTTTTATTAAAAGATCTTTTTGTGACTTACTAGGCGCGCAATTAATACAGTCCACTCACGAAATAAGAGGAGTAGGTAATTCAATTACCCAAGCTAGCCAACTCTGTGAATTAATAATTAAATCTCGCATTAATAGTTACACTACAAAGATAAAATGTTTTGTTTTACCTCAAATTACATCTAAATTGTCGGTATATAATCTCACACATAAAAATTTCTGTATTCCAGAGAATATTGAGCTGGCGGATCCCAACTTTCTGGAGTCACAAGATATAGATATTTTGCTTGGCGCAGAGATGTTCTGGGATCTACTCACTCACGGAAAAATAAGGCTACCTAATGGACCTTATTTGCATAATACTTTATTCGGCTGGATAATATCCGGTGCAATATATCATAAATCACTAAATGATAATGCTGGTCATATCCAGTGTAATTATACACAAACGATGGATGCGCTATTACGACAATTTTGGGAACTTGAGGAGCCACCCAAGCGTCAGGATGCGCAGACTGATGAGGATCAGATATGCGAAAATCACTTCCTCACTACAACTACGCGAAACAGTGATGGTAGGTTTTGTGTTTCTATTCCTTTTAAACAGTCACCTGAGCTTTTGGGAGACACTTTTCCTCAGGCAGAACGACGTTTTCTCGCACTAGAAAGGCGATTACAACGCTCGGATACATACAAGCAAATGTATTCTGATTTCATTCATGAATATGAGAATTTGGGTCATATGACCAGGATTTCCTCTTATGACAAACCTTATTATTTTATGCCCCACCATGGAGTTCTTCGTGAGTCTAGTTTGACCACAAAGCTACGCGTGGTATTTGACGCTAGCACAGCTTCCAGTTCTGGGCTGTCTCTCAATGACATACAGCGTGTAGGCCCACCTATACAAGGTGATTTATTTGCCATTCTTCTACGTTTCAGGCAGCATCGCTTCGTGGCATGCGCCGACGTTGCGAAGATGTATAGGCAAGTCCTGGTGCGCGAGCAACAGCGCCACCTGCAGTTAATTCTCTGGCGAGACACTCCATCGGAGCCTCTAGGGATATATCGTCTAAATACAGTCACTTACGGTACCGCATCTGCTCCCTTTCTTAGTGTACGCTGTATAAAGCAGTTAGGCGTTGAATCTAACAATCTCGACGTTCAGAGAATTATCAAGGAGGATTTCTTTGTAGACGACTTAGTAACGGGAGATGATGATAAATCTAGGTTATTGTATTTATGTAATGAAATCGCTCAAACATTACAGTCAGGATGTTTCCCACTTCGAAAGTGGACATTCAATTTTATGCACAATGATTTAATGTCATCTCATGATTCGCTTGAGCATTTATGTTTAAATAATAACAGTAGTTCTAAAACTTTAGGCATAGGCTGGCTAAATATGTCAGATGAATTTTATTTCAATACGCTTTATGATTTTGATAGTAATTCGCAAGTTATAACTAAGCGCTATATTTTGTCACACATATCACAAATATTTGATCCTCTTGGATTAATTAGTCCATGTATCATGCAGGCTAAAATTATTTTGCAGCGTCTATGGCTGTTAAAAATTGATTGGAACGATCCAGTTCCAATTGATGTCATTGCGATATGGAATATATTTGTGTCGTCGCTAAGCGTTCTTAATAATATAAGGGTGCCGCGCTGTGTACTAGGTGATAGTTCAAATTATACGACTATTGAACTACACATATTTACGGACGCTTCACAATTAGCGTACGGTGCTTGTATTTATGTTCGCACTATAAGCGATAATTCAAATATTTCTGTGCGTTTATTATGCGCTAAGGGTAAGGTTGCACCTCTAAAATCGGTAAGCATACCGCGCTTAGAATTGTGTGGTGCATTGTTAGGAGCTAGATTATATGATAAGGTAATTTCATCAATTCATCGTAAATTCGATTGTGTTGTTTTCTGGACAGACTCAACAATAGTATTAGGATGGTTGCGCATGTCTCCTAATCTGTTACAAACATTTGTCCAAAATAGAGTAGCTGAAATACATGAACTCTCGGGAGTCTTGCCGTGGCATCATGTTAGCGGGAAGCACAACCCGGCGGATTTAGTGTCACGTGGCGTGACAGTCGATGAACTCGCTAAATCTAGATTATATTGGTCAGGGCCTGAGTTTCTACATGATAAACACTTCATTAGCACTAATATATCTCACCCTCCTCATGTTTCACCAGAGTTGTTGCCGGAGACGAAACGTAGTTGTCATCTATCGTTTATCGCTACAAATACAATATTTATTAATTTTGAAAGGTTTTCAAATTTTCTACGCATGGTACGCGCTATAGCTTATATGTTACGATTTTTGCACAATGTTCGTAATAAAAATAATAAACGTACGGATATTTTAAGTACTAATGAAATTATAGAATCTCAAAATTTATTAGCTAAAATATCACAATTAGAATCTTTTCCAGTCGAGTATAATTTATATATAAAAGAAAATAAGGTAAAAGATAATCACTATTTATCAAAACTAAATATTTTCATGGATAGGGATAAAATATTGCGCGTTGGAGGCAGACTAACTAATTCCAATTCATTTTCATATACCAAAAAACATCCTATTTTGTTAGGTAGTAATCATAGTTTCACTAAATTGTTATTTCGCTATGAACATGTTAAATTGTTACACGCAGGTCCTCAAGCGCTATTGTTTAACATACGTGACAATTGGTGGCCGATAGGAGGTAGAAATTTAGCTCGAAAGGTAGTACACGAATGTATTATTTGTAAACGCCTCAGAGGAAAGACTCACTCCTCAGATGGGAAATTTACCCACTGAGCGCATAAGTCCTACATATCCATTTTCCAAATGTGGAGTGGATTACGCCGGGCCAATTTTCATGTTAAACCATAAAGGCAGAGGAGCTCGTAAGGTTAAATGCTATATTTGTCTATTTGTATGTTTTGCTACGCGGGCCATACACCTGGAGCTTGTAACCGATCTTACATCGGATGCCTATTTATTAGCTTTAAAACGTTTTATTTCTCGCCGTGGAAAACCATACGAGATATTTTCTGATAACGGGCGTAACTTTGTAGGTCTTATGAACGATTTCGCCAAGTTTTTGTCTAAATGTAGTTCTGATATTAAAGATTATGTTTCTAACGAACAAATTAAATTTCGCTTTATCGTACCTTATGCTGCTCATTTTGGGGGTCTTTGGGAGGCTGGAGTTCGCTCATGCAAGCACCACCTTCGTCGAGTAGTCGGAAATGCGAATCTCACTTATGAGGAATTGAGTACAGTCCTGGCACAGATCGAAGCTGTTCTTAACTCTCGCCCTCTTTCGCCAATGTCAACTGATCCTAATGATTTTTTACCTCTGAGTCCAGCTCATTTTCTTATCGGACGCACCCTAACTTCACCAGCGTGTGAAAACTTGATGGAAGCTAATACTCTACGGCTAACTCGCTATCAAAGAGTGGAGCAGATGAGGCAGCATTTTTGGTCAAGATGGATGAAAGAGTACATCTCGGAGCTTCAATCCCGGACAAAGTGGAAGGCAAACGATGACCATCTTCTACCTAACACATTAGTTGTCATTAAAGACGACAACCTTCCCCCGCTAAAGTGGCACTTGGGCCGAATCGTTAGTCTGATTCCAGGGAAGGACAACATCACTAGAGTTGCTGATATTCGTACGGCATCTGGGATTATCAGGCGAGCATGTACAAAAATTTGCCCTCTGTTTACACCAGACGAGAATAATTGAAAGTCACAACTTTCAAGGCCGGGGCCATGTTCCGGCGTTTATGCGATAGATCCGACGTACACGACCACAGATAATAATTATTGTTCACGAACCTTTCCCGTCCCTTTGACAGCTGTCACCTGTCAGCTGTCACTCTGTCCATGATTCTTGTACAATTTTCAAGCGCACAAGCAAGTTGAATAATTATCGATTGTAATCTTTGTAATACAAAATTCATAAGTCACAAAAGGTTTTTAATTTGCAAATCCATGTTAGGACGACAAAGTTCTTAACAGTTAGTTATAAATAGGCATAAATATAATATTACTAGCTGTTGCCCGCGACTTCGTCCGCGTGGACTTCAGTTTATAGCGCGCGATGTCAACAAAATTGGTGTCAAAAGCTTTTATAAAAAAACCCTGGTACCCCTTATATCAATACAGCTGTGCAGTGTGCAAACAATAAGTACTTCATTTTTGTATGTTAAACTTTATATATTATGCCAAATTTTAAAGCTTATTTAGCCCCCCAATTACACAACTTTACCCATAAACTATTTATCATTGATAGGTTTAGCCCCAATTTCACCAACGTCTGTTAGTGTTAACAGCTTGTTAAAATATCCTGTCTTCTCTTTCATTCATATGAAAAACGAAACAGCTAACGTGATACTAATTCGAGCATTAACTTTAACAGTCGTTGGTGAAATTTGGTCTTAAGGTTACGTCACTGCCTGCACAGATGAAGTACTGAGTTATTTAATACCGTAGAATAGATATAACAATCGAAAAAAATCGAGACTTAAATGTAAGATGATACCACCTCTTATAGAAAGACTTTTGAGCAAGCGTCAGCGCGATGTAGAAGACGCACGGCGCCATCTATTATGAATTTTTTGAACAAATTTACGACCCTTACAACCCTTTTTTCCAGTAAAAAAGTAGCCTATGTCCTTTCTCAGGCTTTAGACTATCAGTATACAAAATTTCATTACAATCGGTTCGGTAGTTTTGGCGTTTGGCGTGAAAGCGAGACTGACAGACAGACAGACAGACAGAGATACTTTCGCATTCATAATATTAGTACAGATTATGTGCACACTGCACAGCTGTTTTTGGGTATTTTGATTAATTAAGGGCCGCGCTACACCGGAATGGCAGCGGCGAGGCGAGAACTTTCAGCGCTGCCATTCCGGTGTAGCGCGCTGCGCGGCCCTAAGAGGGGTACCACTTACCAGGGTTTTAAAAAGTTTTTAAATTTGACACAAATTTTGTTGACACCGCGCGCTATAAACTAAAGTCCACGCGGACGAAGTCGCGGGCAACAGCTAGTTATGAATAAAAACAATAATATATAATAAAGTAGGTATGATTAGTTCTGTTATAATAATGAAGTAAAAAATAAAGCGCCATCTGTTTTCATATATTAGAATTAAAATGTAAAAATATTTTCTGGATGGAATATAGGCCAACACAACACACTCGAACTCCTTAGAAATGCAGTAGGAGTTCTTTAAGATAAGATAGATTGATTATTATTATAGCAAGTGATAATATTATTAAACATAATATTCTAACGTATTAAAAACTATAAACAAAAACATAATAACTAATAAGTATGATTAGTTCTATGTTACAACGAAGTAAAAAAAAAGCGCCATCTGTTGAATCGTATTAGAACTAAAATGTTCATTGCATCGCGTCGATATATTTCTGGATTTTTTATAATATTATACATAAAATATATTTAAGATTTTTGAAATATTATTTTAATACACATCCAAGACCCAGGAACATTGAAAACTTTTTGTTCCGCCTGCGGGAATCGAACCCAGGACCCCCGGGATGAGCGCTGGCCACGCGCAATGCGAAGTAATTTTCATGGATATTTTCATGGAAATAAGATATTTTCCCACATCAAAATGTAGCCTATGTCCTTTCTCAGACTCTAGAATAACTGTGTACAAAATTTCATTGCAATCGGTTCAGTAGTTTTGGCGTGAAAGCGAGACAGACAGACAAACAGACAGACAGACAGACAGACAGAGATACTTTCGCATTTATAATATTAGTATAGATTGAGTTCCTCAAGCTCCAGTAAAATATATCAAACAAAATATACTTTTGTAACACCAAACCATCATTTAATATACGGCTAGGCCAGGTAAAATCTACTTTACCTTTTGCAATTTTTGCCATCATTCCAGCTGTAACTGGGTGACTCATAACTTGAGCAGCTAATTTCACCCTCATCTTCTGCTTGGAATTTGGATGGAATTTGGATCTAAATGATCCATTTTTAAAGATAACAATAAAAACAAACAAAAGTCAATAAAAACATTTTTTTGTTGTAAGTAAAAAAAATGTCTTTATTGTAAGTAACAAGTAACAACTGATTAATATTTGACAATTTCTAAAAATGATTCCTAGCTAGATCGATTTATATTTTAATGGATTTTGCTCCAGTGTACACATCATTAACAAGTAATGGCAAACAATGTATGTTCATTAAAACCCTAATGCAAATGTTTTTCTAGGGTGATATAAAATACCTCTACCATATTTTATCGTTAAGGATTTTATATATATTTCAGTATCTTTAAATATTGGATAAGAATTTTGCTCGTCGCTCGAATACCCGTGCATCCGCTAGCTGTCAGTAGAAGACAGGAACATCGCAGTGTTTTAGTGGGTAGGGCCGCGGCACTCACCATCTTCGCCGCGACGAGCCCCACATGTCCGCAGCGGGAGTCCTCATCCCCTGCGTCGAATGCGACACAGCATTTCACTGCGTAAAAAAAAGCTAGATCGATTTATCGCCCCCGAAGCTAACTAACACAGCCCGGCTCTGTGATTGGTCGCGGCGGAATACAAGCGCTTTTGTTACTACATTAAATAATAGAGGCGTTTTTGCACCTCACCGAGGATTTCAAATTGAATTTAGTATAAGATAGAGACGGCTTTGCTCACAGACAAACATGCAATGTGTTGCCATTAATCTAAAAACGTTTTGGGTAAAAAACTGGACACTGGAGCTTTTGAATCTTTTCCCCCTCTACCCCTACAAAAAAATTTGCTTTGTCTCTATACTAATAGAGACAAAGCAATTTTTTTTACTTCGTCTGAATATCTTAGACCTTTGTTGCTTTTATCCGTATTCAATACGTGAATGTTGCTAAAATTAAATTTTATATTTTGTTCCACTTCTTCAAAATTTTTACATTTTTTCTTCAGTAACAATAGAAGTGATTGCAAGTTTTTTTCATCTTGCGTCACGCCTATTTAGCCTTTGTGATAAAATTTTTACCTTCCTCTTTAATTCATCTTCCACAATGCTAATACATTTAAAAGGTACTGTTTGAACAGCAACTTCTTGAATATTAAGACGGAGCTTCTTCCTTTGAGGTTCTTCTGTATCGCTTAAACTAGTTCCCGCAATAGGTGTTGATAAAGCAGTAGTAGGACTTAGGGCTTCTCTTTCCGAGTTGTCTCATTGTGATTCTTGTAGCAATATATTACTGAGAACTACGATTTTTTTACTTTTGGCCTGTAAAATAAACATGAAATTATATATTAGGCATATTTTAACTCGAAAAAATATATCAATGTAGTTTAATGTATCAAGTACAAACAGCATAAGACATAATAATATTAATATAAAAAGCCTGTTCCAAAATTACGCCGAAACCTGGTAGGTAATAAAAGGTAATATTTATATTCTTACCACGGGAGAGGTCGTAGGTACAGCATCTGCTTTTAATAATTGCCGGGAATTAGCAGTATAAAAGCAGGAAGGTTCGAACTGACGACTGCATACGACAGAATTTTTTGTAATTCTTTGTGTTAAGGTTCTCAATGGCCAGCCCTCTTATCGACTTTAGTATATCTTGTAGGGTCTCTTCTTGTTTGGCTAGTCTCCTAATTATCTCTTGGTTTGAGGCATTCCTTGTACGCGGCCGTTTGTCTGATGTCCTGGCATCTTCTGCGTCACTGCTTGCCTTCCTTATGTGATTTAATTTGAAATATTCATTAATGACTTCTGTGTACTTTTCCTTTAAGTCCTTACCCTTTGCGAACCTTTTTTCTAATGATTTCAGTCTAGCTATCGCAATGCATCGTGAATCGCCATATCTGCAAGCACGGTTTTAATAATAATAATATACATTTATTCGACATCAAATTCACAATACACTGCAGTACACAAGCACACATACAGCAATAAAGACGAAACAAAAAAAAAAGCATACTAGGCCTTACCACATATAACAGAAAAAAAACATAGTTTTCGTCTCTAAACGGTAATTTGACGACGTAACGACCATCGTTTGATCTAGTGGTTGTAGCTTTGAATATATCCTCACATCTTTGCTCTTCCTATGTTAGAATTTTCTTTAACTTCGGTGTTTGCTCTTGGGCGCCTAGCCTTTGTCTTTTGCGGCGGCGCCCTGCACGGCGTGCAGGGAGACCTCTGCCGCTCCTTCCGCAGCTCCGACTCGACGGCTGACAGCCGTTCAGCTGCCACAAACAATGAAGTTTTTATTTTAAATACGAAAGCTAAGTATATAATCCAGTCTGTGGGGACTTATAAACGTCTTTGCCGTACAAAAGGTGGAGTAGAAGCGTTTATGATGTTATGTTATTAAGGTATGAAGGCCTAATAAAAATCCAAATTTTCGACCTTGGGAAGAAAAGGCGCGAACCGCCATCTTGAATTTAATGTGCCAAAATTACGTTTTTTTTAAATAATTTCTCAACCGTTTACTTTATGCCAAAATAGTCTATGGGAAGTAGAAAGAAGACAAAATTACCAACATTTTTCTCATACATATTTATTCTGTAAGTTTTATAGATAAAAAGTTACATCTATCAGCAGAAAAACAAAATTGCGATAATCATCAATCTTACTTAATTTTTTATATAAAATTATTCAAAATTACTTTTTAAACCGTTTTGATGGCCCGGGTTGATTAATGTTTACAACTACTTTGTCGTCGTCGATATTTTCTGTCTCATTATCTGTGACAATCCGGGCTTCTAATGATGAAATTTCATCATTACAGTCCTCGTCATCTATTACAATCTCCAACGCATTTCCGCATGACTGACCACTACAGAATCCACACAGACAGACAAAGCATTTTAGTCCAGCTTTTCTGCAGCTACATGATTCACTGCATCCTTTTTTGCAGTGACAAGAAATTATCTTCAAAAGCGCCTGGGGTGCTGCTTTCTCTGTTGGTTTTATTGGAATGAGCCTGTTGTTGTCATATTTCCAGCCCCAGTCTTCTGGTTTTTTTTTTAATTCCATACCATTTCTGAACTTGATGGTATGTTCTGAACGCATGATATCGTGCAACGTCCTTTGTCGGTGGCAACGAAGCAAGATTAAATTTACTTTTTATTGTCTGTGGGATAAGCGTGGCCACCACAAAGGAAGATCTTCCGACCGAGCGAGGTGTTATGCTCGGTCAGGCCGGAGCCCACGTGATACATCTCAGCTGTCGTATATATACTGACGCGCTCAGAAAACTTCGATAGCGCGATGCAGAAATGTTAGGCGAATTGTGGGTACCGCCACATCACTCCCCCCCGAAGATCGGAGGTCGAATCTTGAAGTCTTGTCGCTTGAGTCGCCAATGCCAGTGAGTTCCAGTGAGTCGGAACTGTTGCAGTGAGTCCCAGTGAGTCGGAACTGTAAGCTGCTGCACGGGATCCAGTGAGTCGGATAGTTGCCGTGCGGGGCCGATGCTACGTGCTGACCAGGAGAGATGTGCTCTGCTTGCTGACCGGTCGGTGTAGTGAGAAAGATTCTATATGTTTACAACAGATGTATCGCAGAAGGTATATTTCCAAAAATTTGGCGTTCCGGTTGCATAAAATTAATACCTAAAGCGGGAAACAAACCTCCTGACGACCCAAAATCTTACCGTCCGATAACGTTACTGCCTTGCTTAGGTAAATTACTAGAACGTCTCATCGTACCTCGCCTGCTACCCGGTGGCCCTAAATTCCATAGCCACCAGTTCGGTTTCACCGCCGGGAAATCGACTGTGGACGCGGCGTTAGAAGTAAGAAAAATAGTTAATTTGTCGGAAACTAAATACGTGGTCGCTATTTCATTAGATATTTCCGGGGCCTTCGACCATGCCTGGTGGCCGATGGTGCTATTAAAACTAAAAAATCGAGGGTGTTACTGCAATATTTATTCTATAATACATTCTTACTTTTCTAACGGTCAAACTAAGCTTCGTCTAGGACATTGTACACATGTCAAAGATTTAACGTGCGGCTGCCCTCAAGGATCGGTAATTTCGCCTAAATTATGGAACATCGGATTCGACGATTTGTTAAGTCTTCCACTTCCACCGCTTTGTATACTAGTTGGTTACGCCGATGACGGGTTTCTTATCGTTCAAGCAAACTCGCGTTCCGAAATTGAGTCTAAAGCCAACAGTAGTCTTAATTTAATATCTGACTGGGGTAAGCGTAATCGTCTGAAATTCGCCGCGCAAAAAACTTACCAAATTCTTTTAAAAGGTTCCCTTATATCTTCCCCTAGCATTAAACTTGACAATATTAACGTTAAACGCAAACAGTCGCTCTGTTATCTTGGTTTTTACTTAGAAAATAAATTTACATTTTTAGAACATATAATTCAAACCGGTGAGAAAGCGAAACGCAACTTTTACTCCTTTACCAAAATATCTACTTCGACATGGGGCCTTTCATTCAAAACCCTAAAATTAATTTACACTGCTACTTACCTTGGTAGCATTTGCTACGGGGCCCCCGTGTGGGCCGACAGAGCAACTATCGGCGCGGCTCGTCGCAAGTTGCTACAAAGCCAACGTCTTGCTCTTATATTCTTGTGCAAAGCTTACAGAACCACAAGCACCGAAGCCCTGCCCGTGTTAGCCGGAGTTTTACCCGTTGACCTTGAGATTCAGCGTCGTGCGACAATGTACTATCATAACAAAAACATTGACAACCCGTTCTTTTTAAGCGCTCGCGATAGAAATAAAATAGCAAGATTGTTTGAACCTTTAGAAAACTCTTTGAAAAGCCTAATCTCCGAATGGCAGACGCGTTGGGACTGTTCCACCAAAGGGCGACATCTTTATAATTTTTTCCCTAATATTCGTGAACGACTATCCAAACATTGGATGGATATTGATCACTGCGTTTCTCAATTCCTGACCGGTCATGGAAATTTTAAGGCCAAACTCTACGGATTTAATCTGGTAGCATCACCCATGTGCGAGTGCTCGACCGAAGGCAACATGTTTGAACAAACAGCTCATCATGTTCTCTGGGAGTGCAGTCTCTGGCAGGACGAAAGAACTACAATGCTAAACAACCTACTCTGCACATCTGGTGTCGCATACTACGGTGATCTCGTGGACAGCGCTAGGAACTTCCGTGCCTTCAAGCGTTTTTGTCACAATTACTATTGGCAACAGTCTAACACAATAAATTAATTTAGCTGTAGCATAGTAGTCACTATTATTATTAACGTTAAATTCCCGTGGTGCTTCTCCCCTTCAGTTCTTTGACTTTCGGTCACTGCAACTTTGTGCTGTCTCCCGCTTTATATTGGGGAGGGAATCTGGAATTCTTCCTACTCCTCCTATTTTCTTCTGATTAATTTCGTTGCGGGTCCCAAGACAGCTTTAGCATGTCCCTCGGGCTCCCTGAGATCATATCAAAGGGTTTTCGTGGTTGGATGCCGCTGTCGATCCTGGCGACACAGGAGATACAGTGGTGGGAATGTGTGGTGGGCCAAAGCCCGTTAAAAAAAAAAAAAATAGTGAGAAAGCCCGATGATGCCGATGCGGAGTCGCCCAGGCTGCGGTACATTGCGGCTAGTGGACGATGTACCCGATGAGGCGATGCTGGCTGGCGCGGTGCGGAGGGGCGGGGAGTGATGATGATGAAGGAGGCGTGTTCTGTCGAGGGTCACCAATGTGGGAATATGCGTGGCGGCCAAAGGAAGATCTTCCGACCGAGCGAGGTGGTATGCCCGGTCAGGCCGAAGCCTACGTGATACATCGCAGCTGTCGTATATATACCGACGCGCTCAGAAAACTTCGATAGCGCGATGCAGGAATGTTAGGCTAATTGTGGGTACCGCCACATGTCGATTGTGCGAATCGTTGATACCGGATTTCTTCTAGGGATTCCTTTTCCATGTCGCCTCCGTACAAAGTAACTAGAAAACGTGCTCCAGCGTCTTCGATGTCTTCTGGTTTTGCTGCTTCATTTTTGTAGACGCTGATGATAGCATTAAGTTGTGGGTTTTTCTCAACAAGAGAACAAAATTTAATTTTCCCTTGGTTGAAAAGAGACGATGTCGTATCGCAGCCACTAAAAGCATGCAGAAATAGAATGTTCTTTGCAGCTTCTTTGTATTTAAAACAATTAGCTGAGTATAATTTTTCAGCAGTTTTGCCTCTACCAGGCTTTTGTATGTATATGTTGCTTTGAGGTGGAGATAGTGCTGTTAGCAAAACAAGAAGATCAACGTCCTCGCCAACGACAATTACATGTTCAAATGTTGCACACAAAGATATTGCTGTATTGATGATTAGCACGTCAGCATCTTCTTCAGCTTGCTTGACTTCAATAGCGGCTTGTTCCATTTTTTGTTTCAGCATTGTTATAAGACGGCTTTTGTTGTTAGTATTAGCCAAAAATCTTTCTTGTGATACTTGAGCTGCCATCGTTTCATCAAAATGTACATCTGCTGATATATGTTTCTTCGATCGTCGTAGTCTTTCTGCAGACTTTGTATTTTCCTTTGCGCCATCAGATGGATATCCATCAAAAATAACGACGAAATTCACATTGTTTTTATTACGAGACTCGGATCTTATTTTAGCGAAGCAAATATCCACTTTATGACCTGGTTTCTTACAAAAAGAACAGGTTTCTGCTCTAAATTGAGCCGTCGTTTGAGTACTGGATACTTGAGTCGCCATAGGGAATTAGGTTTCGCTCTCTTATAACAGTTAGCTAAAATGTGTCCGGGTTGTCCATACGAAAAACACAAATTGTTGTCAAATCGGCGTTTCCTCGCAATGTTGCCACAGAATAATTAGTCATGTTGCCGAGGCTTGAACTCCCTTTTAAATCATTTGTGACCCAATTATTGAACCATGTTCGAGCACCACCTTTCAAACAGTTACCGATTCTAGAAAAACATTCGTTATCACTCCAATTATTAATAGTTTTGGCCCGGTCAACCTCTTGACACCCAAACTTCAATGTTATGAAGAAATGGGTCGAAGCTAGAAATATAATACGGCGGATTAGACCGTACAGGGGGCCTATTATAAGCTCTAAAATCCATTCACTTTACGTCCTTATACAGTCAGTAAAAGTACGTAAAGTGAATGGATTTAAGAGCTCATAATAGGCCCCCAGCAGTATTAATTGAACGTAACGCGTCACCCAAAGTGTTTGTCAGTATTTGTTCCGATGACGTAGACCTACGAGAAGAACAACGATCTCTTTCATGCGATCGACAACGAGACCGAGATCTACTTCGAGTTTGGGGAATTGCGCATAACCGCCGGCGCTGCGAGCTCGGATTACTAGCCGACATGACCGATAACGTGTTTCGGTGCCACGAAATATAACAAAGGATTGCGTAAAAGGTGGACCTTTTGTTACTAAGCACTAGATTTTACTAACTAATTTAACAAGTCACTAGAACCACAATTGTCAGGAATGTCACTAATTTTACACTTTCAAAGATCAAAAATCTAAGATCCGTATAAAAAGGCTCTAAACGTACTAAGGCCGTGAGCTTTTTCTTTTATAATCACATTTCTGACTTAAGAGGGCGACTAACCCAAAAAATCAAACATCGTCCTTCTCTCTTCACTCTCACTATTGTCTTTCATATGCCAGGTGAAAAAGGACGACGCGGATTCATCGCCAAATTAGTTTTTTTTTTCAATAACTCGATAAATATACAACATTTTAAAAATCCGCTAGGTCGATCTCTCAATGATAGAATTTTATATAATGTGTTTAAAATATTAACTTAGTTCAATGCACGGTTATGGCAATAAATGAAAAATTTGTGAAAATTAGATGCATCTTTGTGATTTTTTTCTATCGAGAAAATTTTAAGATATCGTGTTTTGGCTCTGATCGAATTCTCGGAAATATAATGTAGTATCTAATTTTAGAAAATGAAACAATTCGGGGCTTATTTTCAAGTATAAAAATGAATTATAAAATCGACACTTTAGGGTTAGTCGCCCCCTTAAGGAAAGAGGTATCAGAAGTTAAACTAAGAAGCCTAATATTACAAAAGACGTCTTGACGCGGAGACCAAAATCCAATATTAAAAGAGGTATTGAATACCTTCCTAAAAAACTTTTAGTCACTGCATATCCCGGTATCGATTCGTCTTCATACATCCTGTATAGTTGAGATATATTAAGACTGGGATCCAGATAATATATTCTTTGTTTAATAATATGTTCTTTGCAATAGTGACTATCTGATGGCCGAAATTTCTTTATGAAATTTTGTACAGCTTCTCTCTTAGACCGAAAAGCATGACTTTTATGCTCTCCTCCACGCTTTTCGAAAGCTGTTTCTGTTGTAGCTGCGTATCGATTGGAAAGGCCTTTAATAAGGCCTTGTTTGATTTTTTAAATTCCACAGAACGCAGTGAGGCAGGCAGGAACTTTTACTTTACTACTGTGCTTAGTAACAAAATACTGCTTTGAGAAAGCGCGCCCATTCCGACTGTTATTTCTAGGGCGTTTTCTTTTAACAGGAGCCAATAGCATATTTTGTAAAATATAATTAATTATCTTGACTTATCTTGTCAGGATTACGGTAAAACTTTTTGCGGAAGTAAAAAAACATCATTACAAGTCAACGTTGCACATTTGTACATACTCTTCTTGTTGTGACTTTGGTTTTTCTGGCAAGGTTTTTGCAGAGTACCTGGAAATAAATTAAAATAATCTTCAAATGCAGTCGGGGCATTTTAATAGGTTATGTCAGTTTTGTCACCATAGTGAGGTGACCTGCTTAAAAACATCATTAACGCGTGGCTTTCACTTTGGTAAATTTAAGGAGCAAAATAAAAACAAGTACATAGTGTAAGAGAAAAAATGCGTTTATTCAATTGAAATATCAGAACTGTTATTAGAATCGTCATCACTGCTGTCAGCACTCAGAGATATCATTAACTCATTTTCAATAATATTCTCTATTCTTACATCTCTTTCAGAATCTTCTAAAATAATTTGTCTTGTTTTGTCGACTACTTTTCTCCAGTCTTCCGTAGTGACTTCGGCACATGCAGTTTGTAATAAAGTCATCATTTTATTAGTACCGAATGGTGGTTCGGTATTGTTCCGCGCTGCATAACCTTTTATTTGTGCCCAAATAAGCTCTATGGCGTTATAGTGACAATGGTAAGGCGGCAATCGAATAACTTCATATCCATGCTCTACGGCTAGTTTATCAATCACATAGCGAATGTTGGACGGCTTAGTCACTTCCACCATCCTAAGCAACTCTGCTTTAAATAAAGTTGGACTAGCCTTCACACCATTTCTTACTAGCCACGAGGCGATTTCTTCTTTATTATTGGCTGCAGTTGGTGGATTGTCAACCTGCACTGAATGGTACGGCGCATTGTCCATTATTATTTTAGAAGCGTTTTCTAAACTGATAATTAGCTTCTGAAACCACTCTTTAAAAACCTCAAGTTCTGTTTTAGAGAAGAATGCAAGGAGACAGTCTGGAATAAAACCTTGCGAAGCAGATCCCGCATATTTCGGGTTAGGTGTTTGCCTTTTCTGCGAGTGATATTGTCGGGATCTGCAATTGATTCAGTGGTTGAGCTATAAGGTGAGCCAGATCTTGATTGATTCGGTGATCGATGGCGGGTCGTCATGATGGTGATCGTAACGAGCGTGCGGTGCACCGTGCATGCGCACGAGCGTCCGAGCGTCCGGGCGTCCTTGAATGTCCGAGCAGGCGAGCGTGCGAGCGGGATGGGTATTATTACAGATGCTGTCCAGTTTACTCGAGGTGGAGCGGGGTTTACACCTCACTGTCACACACAAGTCACTGCACACTTTAAATGTCGTAAGCGTTATAATTCACAAACGGAAACTAGCACTTATTACTTAACAAGTAAGGAATTATTTAGATTGATACGATTACTAGTAATTGAATAACGAAGCGAAACGCGTCCACTTCTGGCAAGGACCGGCTAGCAAATCCTATTATATATATTAATAATGGCTTAAATGTATAAATAAATTATAATAATGGTGTAGGCCGCTGTGTCATCAGTCCATGCCCGTGAAACCGTGTGGTTTGCATTTAACCATGTCTCGTCTATAAATACAACGTTGCAAAATGTAACTCTCTTCAAAATAACTAGCTATTTGACCGAGTTTTGCTCGGTATTCGATAAAACACGAATTAAATAACATTTTCTAGAAATGATTCCTAGCTAGATCGATTTATCGCCCCCGAAACCCGCTATATACTAAATTTCATGAAAATCGTTGGAGCCGATTCCGAGATTCCAATTATGTGTAATGTGTCGATCTAGCGACCGGTCGTGCTCCGCGTTACACGCGCAGCAAAAGTAATTAATATTTTTGCGAATCGCGCAGCACATTGCCGCTGCACGTGACCATGGCGCTCGTGGCCAACGAGTTGCTGGCGTTTATCTAGCATGCCATAGACACCATGGACGAAGTCAGCATCATGCAGATCTGTAAGTCCTCCTTCACCAGTGAGGAGATTTGCAAGGGGAAGTAGCTGCTGTATGAGACGTTCGGCCAGAGCGCCAACATGCCGTCGCGACGAAGAGACGGAACGGAAAGAAGTGTGCAGGATATCATCTCCCTGCTGAAGCAGACGGATCCGGATGAGGTGCCGGCTTTTGTGGCTAAAGAGCTGCACAAGCTGCCACCCGTCACGCTGGACCACGTCGAGGTCGTCAGTCTACTGAAGGACATCAGGTTCCTGAAGGAGGAGCTGGCCGGAATTCGGGGTAGATTGCAGACCGCTACCGCCATGTTCCGCCGAGTCAGTATTGGGCAAAATTTATTCGAATGACGAATAACGAATGAATAAATTGCTATTTGGTTATTCACGAATAATAGATAATTTCTTTTATTCAAAGGAAAATTATTCGAATGACGAATATTTTTTTTTATTCGTTAGTTGGATAATGAATAAAAATAAAACAAGGAATAATGGATTTTAAATTAAATATTTATTTTCTTTCAATTATCATAATATTGTACTAGCTATTTGACCGAGCTTTGCTCGGTATTCGATGAAAATGACATTTTCCAAAAAAGATTCCTAGCTAGATCGATTTATCGCCCCCGAAACCCCCTATATACTAAATTTCATGAAATTCGTTGGAGCCGATTCCGAGATTCCAATTATATATATATATATATATATATATATATATATATATATATATATATATATATATATATATATATATATATATATATATATATATATATCGTTTAAAGATATAAGATTTACAGTTTAGTGGAGCGCCTAGAGCGTAAAAATCATGCAAACCTCCGATTTCCGTTATAGTAGATGAAAATTAAAAAGGAAAAAAAGGGAAAATTAAAAAGGAAAATGTAAAAAAGAAAATGACACTTAAAAAAATCTTTCACTGAAACAATTTTCGGAGTTCTAAACCTCTAGGCGCTACACTAGTTATAATTATTTCTTAATATTCGTTTTCATCACTACTCTTTCTTCAAACATGTTGTCAGACAATTTGCTTGACTTTGGCAGGTTTATCATAGTGGCGTAAGAAAAAACACGTTCTACTGATGCAGATGAAGGCAATGGTGTATTGTATTTATGAAATATAGTTTTTATTTCAGGATAGCGATCTAAAACATTGAAAGTGCGATCTTCTTCAGCAAAATATTGAGATACTATTACATCAGCCCTGGTTTTTGGTGACTGCTTTTGTGTGTCAGCTTCGCTTCCCGAGTCTGATTCGAAATCAAAAAATGAGTTTTCTGGATCAGCAGCAACTCCATTTTCAGAATGCGAAAGATTTTTGGACACTTCTTTTGCTATTTCATGTTTAAATAATGTTTTGATTCTTCTTTGTTCGTGTGGTGTAATGCAACTAAACCATTTGTTCTTAAATCTCGGATAGGACAACGTCGCAATTATAGCATGTTGACCTTTAGGCGTAAACAGTTGAAAAAACTCGTCGAATCTTCTTTCAACGCTTTGCCTGTATGCTGCTGCTAAATCATGGCAATAGGTTAATGGAATGTTCTCTAATTTTTGTAGTTTCTTGCGTAAAGACATTAAACATAGGATCAGAAGTCCATAATGCATTTTTGTTTCTCCTTGCAGTATATCTAAAGCAACGGCAATAGGACATGAACATGTGATATATTCGTTTATATATTCATATTCGCGGTCACTGATATAATTTCTGAGGCACAAAGCTCTATGAAGTTTAATGTTCTTGTCTTTGATGGAGTAAATTTGCTTCATAGCGTCATATAAGCTATTCCATCTTGTAACGCCAGGTTTGCTAAGTGTATGTCCTAAAACACCTTGAATGATTTCTGCTGTCTTGGGACGTCCAGCAGCATTCCACAATATGTTACATTTTTCAATAGCATTATGATCCATTTCAGATAATGATGTATTATTATCTACTTTAAGTATTCGATTAGCATCTGTAGTAGCAGACAAATTCAGAGTATGAGCAGCGCATCTGAAATGACACGCTAATTGAAAATCACGTCGATCAATAATCTCTCGGAAATCACCACCTTCATCATCCAAATCATCTTCTTCTAAATCAATCGAATCTGAGTTTAAAATTGATACACCAAACTCTTTGAATGCTTTGATGAAGTTGGAACCATTATTAGTAACTGTTGCGACTATCTTCGTGGAGTTCAGATTAAACTCGGTGTGAATTTCATCAAGTATCATGGCAATTCGTTCATAATTATGAATTCCAGGAAACCTCCTACATGCTAGTGTTTTGCATTGTCGGCTGAGATCCACATCTATCCAATGAGCAGTTACTCCAAGAAAACTTCGTTTACGACTTGACCATATATCAACAACAGTGCATATACATATATATTGTGCAGCTTCTAACATCGATGTGATCGCGGACATTTGCAGCGCATGTTCAGAATCAATTCTTCTGCTCAATGTTCTTCGGCTGATTACATTAATTATTCCCTGGTTTTGTAACCCCAAATTATTTAACATCGTAATAAAAAATGGATCTTCTACTACATTCACTGGAATCATTGAATTAATGAAGAATAGTACCAAATCATGTTCAAAGTTTGTTTGGGAAATTGTGTTTGACTTTGAAGATAAAAAAAATTCTCTTCCAGTGTCGGCACTATAGGTTACTGGGTACCGGGTACTTTAGGTTCACACTTCACACATATCATCAGAATGCTTTTTCCATTCGAAGACGAAGAGTCATACTTAAAAAACTTGCCATCTAACAAAGTTAATGTCGTTTTTACATCTCGACCAATCGACTGAGAATCATCCTGAGAGTCCAAACTCTCTAACTCCATAGTTTCGATGAACAAACCACGCACTTTAAAGATCCAAAAATACCACAATATAATACTTGTGATTTGATTAGCCGCACCGCTCTGGTAAACAGATTCCAAATAACTGGGGAGAGTACCCAGAATATTTGCAATTTTACCAAAACACGCTATTAGTTCGCAATGATCTTGTACTCGTAGTCATCACGATAATATTTATGGAAAAATATTATAAACTAAGTAGACACCATGGTAACCGATAACGGTTACCATGGTGCATAGTTGTCAAAGATAATGTTATCGTGTTTGAGATTCAATAAAAAAAAAACTACTATTCATAGTCAATTTGATCACAGACTTCAACCATAAACCAAATCATGAGACTAATATGCTTGTCATTCAAAAAGGTGGAAGTGTGCACATTGGTGTGTATAATGTTTTATTTATTAAAAATGTATAAAAAAGCATAATAATTTTAAAACAATATTTAGCTCGATGCACTCCTTCTCAATATAAACTATCACTATTCGATTTCATTTCCGCATTTTTCGTAAAAAGGGGTCCAAAGTTTTGCGTTCGTGTATTAATATAGAGTTATTTAAAATAACGAATAAAATCACGAATAATTTATTTGTACGAAATTTATTTACGAATAATTTATTCGTGAATGAATTATTCGCGAATAATTATATTGCGAATAAAATTTTATTCGAATAATTATCTAGATAACAAGATATTCGAATAATGCCCAAGTCTGCGCCGAGTACAGTATAATAAAAAATATCAAATTGTCAAATTAATTGTCATTTTCCGGGCTGATTGCTCCATTATATCCATAATAATTTTGGAATTATTAGGAGAATCATAATGCATGATTTGCGATTGTGACGAAGTGCTACCAGCACTTATATTTGATGTCATTGCAGACGTTCCAGTTGTAGTACTTGTAGTAGTTGGTTAGTAAGTTTGATAACCATAAGTATTAAAGGGAGTTGAGGGGGACATAATATTGTAGTCCGATTCCGTTATGTTCCATCTAGAATTGTGCCCCATGTTTTTGTACTTTCGAATAAAGTTAATCATATCTGCCTGGGCATCTAATTTATACTCACCTTTAATTGCATTAAAGTGAGGAAACAACGACAGCAAAAACAGTTTGTCAGGATTTTCATCCTTGCTTTCTTTTGCTGCATTAATTTTTTCCAGGTTATCAGTTAAAACCTCAACCAACTTTTCTTGCGGGTCTTTACATCGTTTAACCTTTTTCGGTGGGTTATTTGAAGTTATATTAATATATTTATTATGTTCATCAGTAGAGTCGTCATGATTATGGGAAGGGTTTGTTGGCCTTATTTCATTTATTGGGTCTAAAAATGTCAAAATTTTATAATACACATAGGGTTTTCTTGCTTTAGCTCCAGATCCACTTGAAATGTTTCTGACTTTTGCCTTTTCCCTGTTGTAGCAATCTTTTATGCTCTTCCACTTCTTTTGTAGCTCTACAACTGAAAAAAAAGACATTTGTTATATACTATATACTATAAACTATAGTTTTATATTACTATATACTATAAACTATTTTTGTAAAAAATAATGTACATATACATACACTTTTCAAATTTGGCACATTTGTTCAGACACTTATGTAGACTAACATAATTATACAAAAACTTGGCGGTTCTGCAAATATTATCGACGGAGAGCTGGCGACCAAATCGGTCATGTGGCTTCAGCTGTATGAAAACTCCGTAAGCTACTTCCCTGAACGACCCTTACTGACAATCTGCGTGCTGGCAGGCCGTGGGCGGTGGGTGTGGGAGAGGTAGGGTGGGGAAAAAAAAAGAAAAAAAATGTAGGTTCTGCAACTTTAATTTTTTTCCAAAAAGCTTTTAAATTGCTGAACCTAATTTTTTTTTTCCTTTTACTGCCATACCCACCGCGCACGGCCTGCCAGCAGCCCAGCACGCAGATGATCAGAAAGGGTTGTTCTGGGAAGTACCGAACGGAGTTTTAATACAGCTGAAGCTACATGACCGATTTGTTCGTAATCTCTTAGTCGATTACATACATACATACGCGTCGAATTTATAACCTCCTTTTTTTGAAGTCGGGTAAAAATACATAAAAAAAGTAGTACCTATATCAGTTATCTAGCACAGATAGTACAAGATTTGCTTAGATTAGGGCTAAATGGCACTATGTTAATTGTCCATAAATTTATTTAAATACTAGACGAATCTTTTTTTTAAATTTCTTAAATATTAATAGTTTCGGAGTTTTTAACAAAAAACAATACCTTTTTTTTGCAACCTAATTTGCTTATAACTTTTGCAATTTTTTGTGTGCTAATACACGCTTCCGATACATTTTTCTAGACGTCTTCCCGAATCTAATGAGCTATCGCACGTATTTTTATGACCCTTATCTCTATATTTCGCCATTCTCAACTTATCGCTTAGACTAGTAGCTAATGATTGAAATTTGTTACAAAAATTTCGTAACACGTGGTTACTACACGCTATTTTTTCTACGGTCATATTTTCATAAGGTCGTGCTTGTAAAATTTTTGAGTACGTACTTGAATCACCATCACAAATAAGTTTCCCGTACACTAAACCATGCTGAGTGATAGAATTTTTAAAACCATTTACTAAGATTCGGCTTTCCATTCCCGTTGAAGGTCCATTATAGTTTTTAAAACAGAGATGATCTTTCGCATCTCTATTTTCATGTTGGGCCATTTCACATTGTTGGAAATATTTATTTTTTATCCAAAGAAAACTAACTTGGCGATGATTCCGCGCCGTCCTTTTTCACCTGGCATATGAAAGACGGGCGTGAGTGTGAAGAGAGAAGGACGATGTTTGATTTTTGGAGTCAGGAGCGCTCTTAACATTGTTTTTTGTGTTCCTCCACTGGTTCAACAATTGTGGCAGATCTCTTTTTATTGATATAGATTGCGTTGTAACTAAAATAAATAAACGTAATAAAATCACTCAGTACAAAACTATGGCATCAGATAATCCAACCGCAGTCTTTACCTTTGTAGAATCTCTTGCCATGCAGACTTTTTTATTTGGTTATTGTTTTTGGAGACATCCTTGTTTTCTACTAGATGAATTTTGTCTTTTATTAATTGAGTTAGCAACGCCTGCAAAAATCCAAATCATGAGTAATAATTACTTATAAGCAGCGTGGTCATTTCGCGTAGAATGCCCCATAAAATTAATTACTTGAAATTAATTTCATACCTTGTCCGATTCACCCGCGAGAGTCAGACCTTCCTTCATTTCCTAAAGCTGAAAGTTTACCTGTTTGTGACCTTTACAGCGGTAAGACCAGCAACTATGGAGTTTCGATCGCGGTTACCGGAGGTATCCAGTTCTGAAGGTCTACCTGACCTTCGAGAAGGAGTAAAGCTCAATTTCATAGCTTATATTTTTCGCGGTAAGTGGAGGAATCTCGTTTTCCAGTGCCGGACATTTTGCTTGCTTCCCACTTTTAAACTTTCTTCAAGTATTAGACTTTGATGATGAGACTTTTGATGTCTAGCAGTTGCTTCCCACTGCTAGACACCCTCAAATAGAGATGGGCAATCCACCTGGGTGGGTTTAAAGTCTGGTGGGTAAAAACCGGGTGTTTTGGGTTTATTGGGTTTAAACCCCATAAAGACCCAAATTTTTGGGTGTTTATGATTTTGTACTTCATCATCGTCATCTCAGCCGCAAGACGTCCACTATACTGGACATAGACAATATTATTATGCAGCCTACAGAATAAAAAACTTTTAATTTGATTTTGAGTTTATTAAGAAAGAGATGAAAGTAAAATGTAAAACTACAGTCAATCACTGTCAGATTCAGAGTTATTACAAGCGATGAATTGTATAGGTTCGATAGGCTCTATTTCGTCTAAACTGTTATGTTCATTTACTTGCTCAATGAAAGCTTCTAAGGTATTTTCTTCATTAAACTGAATGTCCTCGCATTCAGCTTTATGTTTAAGATTCCAGTTATAACAAATGAATGAAATTTTTTCAGTTCTTTCAGTTGTAAGTCGATTTCTTTTGTTATTATGTATGTAGCCTTGGATACTAAAGGAACGCTCAGTGGCTGCCGAAGTACAGGGAGCTGATAGAATATGAATCGCTACTTTGCTTAACTCAGTGGAACCACAAATACCTTTCCACCATATTAGGGGCTCAATGCTATCTAATGAGCTCCATACAAATCCTCTGGCCCAAAAGTTTTCTTTAGCTTTATAACACGCCAAATCTGCCATTACATTTGACAAACTTAAGTGTTGGCTTAAATTGTAGATAAACTCCATACCCTTAAGTTCTTCCTCTTGAGTAAGTTCGACTCCTAGAGTCCTGGGGTCTAGAATATATGCTGCAAAATGTATTGGCCTCATTGCCATATTGCATCTTGAAGATACTGATGTTAGAATCTGCTGTTTGCTTTCTTCGCTCAATGTCGAAATCTCATTTAATGCAAAACGTATCTTAGCTTGTACATCTCTAAATGTAATGTATGTGCGATGCAAACGATTCTGGTCGCTCTCTAAGTAAAATATGCTTTCAGTGACTGGTTCCAAAATACTTATACATTCCCCTGTCTTCGTCCAGAAATCATCACTTAGAATTAAATCTTTAATATCTCTTGAAATTACCACATCTTCTTTAACTGTTAATATTTGCAAAGCTATCTTATTTGCTTTCAAACTTTTTAACGAAGTAACATGACTTCCCCATCTTGTAGCACAAGGCAATTTTAGTGTTTGTGTAGAATCTTCACCCTGCCTTGATTTTATCAACAAGGAACTTAATCGTTGACTCCTTTTAACAGTTTTTATTATATTTATGGCTTGCATAATAAACACAGTTACTTCTTGTATCTTTACAATATCTTGGCACAACAAGTTAAGGATATGTGCACAGCAACCGAGAGGAACAACATGTGGATATTTGAGTTTTGTTAATTCGAATGCCTTTTGTATATTTCTAGCGTTATCGCCAATAAGTACAAGAAACTTATTTGCTCCATATACTTTCATTACTTTTTCAACTTCTTGGCTAAGGTATTCACTAGTGTGAGGATTACTTTCTGTATTCAAACTTTTAACGTATGCAGGTTGAGGTTTTGATATAAGAAAGTTTATTATTCCTTCATTTCTTAAATTAGACCAGCCATCGCACTGAAGGTGTAAGTAACTACAAGCATTTAGTTCCTCATTTAACTCAAAACGCATTTCTCTATATATTTTATCTAAGTATTTTGTCGCTAAAGCTTTACGTGAAGGTATTTTAAATTTTGGTTGCAATTTTTCGAAAAATTGTATCCATAAAGGATGTTGCACCATCGATAGTGGCGTCCCTGTTACAAATATAGCTCTCGCTAATTCTGTTTTTATATGATCATCGGTGTCTTGAAACTCAGCATTTATTGTAGTGTTAGCAGACGACGAGGGGCTTATAAAAGAATCATTTGTCTCTATCTCTGACAGTCCAGACATTTTGGTTTTGGACGAGCTATCTTTTATAAGTTTCATAGAGTCTTTTAATGTTTCTGGAGATTTTGGACAAGTGATAAGATGTTGAAGCATTTTGGCAGCATTACTGAATTTGTAGACCTTATTACAAAGCTTGCAAGAAACAGACTTGTTTGGTAAAGTACGGTAGTGCTCCCATATGCGTAAATCTTTAGGTCTCCCCATTGAACCTAAAAAAATGAACGATGATTAGTTGGTCTGACGAAAATTCAACAATAGAGTGCCTATTTTTTTACAATGATTATTTCTTGTTATTTACAATAAATTTTTAAAAAAAAATTAAAATAAATACAAAAAACCTTTGTAAAGTTACATCTCCTCGGAGGATTAAACGCAGACGCTAGTTTATTATCGTATTGTTCTGTATTTTTCTCAGCAACTTCTTTAATTCGATTAGGTACTTACGCATATTATGTTAAAAATAAATATCTAGTACACATCTTAGGCTATCCACCATTATTATCCAAAGACGACTCTCAGCTAACTATGCACTATCATCCAAAATAAACGTGTATGGAAAATTTTATCCCAGTCGGTTGAGGATTGAGGATAATTGCATCAACATACGAACATACCTACATACTTTTATTTACATAACGCAAGCTAAATAAAAGCTTGTAATAATACATCTAATTTTAAGTTAAAATTGTTAAGTGATCATGATATAATTGTATCATTCAAAAATCCACTTACCTTTAATTATTTCTTGTTAAGTATAAATATTATTTCAAATCTGCTCCCTTAATATGCACTTTTTTACTGCTTTTCCTACCTAACACGTTACCAGGAAGTCACGTTATCAGAGTCAGAGTAATAGTGAACACGTTTGACAGTGATTGTCGTCGCCTCATATTCAGCGTCGACGAATAGGGGAATCCCCAGTCATAATGTATTGCATGCGTGGCGGTCTTACTTCAAATCCATAAACAAAGAGATAATTACAGAACTCGATACTAGATGGCGCTGTTTTTGTTTGAAGAAAGTTTGCGGGCTAAAATACATAGAATTTCATCAATGACTTCCACAAAGAACAACATTTCTGTTTTTTCTAAGTCCGTATCTCTTCCGTATATTTCATAAGATATAAGCTTGGGCTACATTGTTATGCAACGTGATTTTGTCGCTGTCTTGCTAGCAGGGTTGACAGATATACGATTTAAATCGTACTCATACTATTATTTGTCTATTTTTTAATGTACGATCGTAAAGATTATGATCGTAATTCGCACAAAAACATACGACTTTTTGGTTACCTGGCAACATTTTTATTATGAAACGAACATGCTCACATCATCAGTCACATGCAACAATTTATTGGGGATTTCCCCTTCACATCTGGCAGTCCTGCTTGCTAGAATATAGGTAAGTCAGCCACAGTTACTGACGATCGATATTTAAAGGGTATTGTTTTTGTGCTAAATATTTCATAAAAACGTTATTTAATACTTTGTGGATTATTAATTTAGTTGATAATCACTGGAAGTAAAATGGATGCTAATTTGAGAGATCAAGATCTTCGTATAAAACAGTTATTAAAAGAAAATCTACGTAAGTACTCTTTTTATACCTAGGTAGTTAAGGTATAATAAACACAAAAGGTACTTAGATCGCGTGAGTTCGAAGCATTTATTCTAATAAATTTAATTTAAAATTGTAGAAAGAAAAAAATGTCTGCCAAGCCGTAGCCGAAGCCGATCTCCAAATATATTTGGCGATAGTGAGACCCAGTGTCCAGATGATTTACCCAGCGTCGTCGCAACAAAGAAAAAAAACGAGGATAAAGTAAAAGAAAATTTACTGAAAGAAGAAACAAACTGTTCTAAATGCTTAATTTATGGAGAAGAGGATAAAAGAAATGAGTATTTCGGACTGTTAGTGGCTCAAGAATTTAAATATATACGGCCATGTGTGCGAACGAGGTGTTATGAAGAAATTTTAAAGTATCTACGGGAAGCAAAAGGCCAACATGTTGATCAACTGCAACATGAAAACACTGAAAATTAATTACTTTCATTTTATTATATATAGATTTTTAAAATTTCCTGAAATATTATTAGTTAACGTTTTATTTAATATTGTAGAATTCATCAATACAATTTATAAAAATAATTTATTGGTATTACTTACATATTTTCAAAAAAATACGTAAAAACCTATTTTTTTGGGTGATTATGGGAGTTTATGGGTGTTTATTGGGTTTTTACCAAAGCACCGGGTTTAAACCCGGTGCTTTGCCCATCTGTACCCTCAAAGGCTAGTACATTAGCCGTCAAATCCGCCGCCGTTTCAACGAACCAATAACAGACAGTGTGGTGACTTATTGCATTATAAATCATGAAATTGTGAGTAGTAAGTTTGGTCTTAAAATAAAGAGAGCTGGCAGTCAAGTAAAAAAAAAGTGTAGGTACAAACTTTGACAGCCTCAAGATCCATCGTTAAAAGATTAATTTAAGGCCGATTTTTTTTATCAATATGACGTACGTACTCATCTGTGCTTAAATTACCAACCGCATGACTGCTACATACGTCGCACATATATTTTATTATTTTTATTTTTAAGGTATATAATTATATATTCACAATTTTTTCTCGTTAAATGCTTTTTGAAATGTAAACCTACAGACGGTCGGCTCTGCGCTTTCGGAACAATACTTTTTGTTTGTATTATATAGATCAGCCATTGAGCGAAAAGATGGTTCTACAAATAATTTAGTTGTTTCCTTACGTCTGTAATGCGACGGTAGCGATCAATATCATCCAAAAAACAGTTAAACGTTAGCAACTTTCTTTCCTCCCCACGCCTACAGATTGAGCTCTTCTTGTATTTGAGTCCGAAGGGCGTCACAGTACAAATAAGTTTGGGAAGCCCTGAGTTAGGCAATGGTAAGTCAAGGCTTATAACCAAAATCATAGTGAGGACATGAAGCACCTGGATGGCAAGTAATGCAGCTTAGTCTTCGGAAGTGGGGGATTTTTGGTTTAAGTTTGTTCCATATTACTTGATGTACCTGCATAGTACCACGAAAAGGGCGGATATTGCAGTTTTGAATTTCGTTTTTAATTTCTTTTGCTGTAGTAACGTCGACCTTTATTACGTCAATTCCTTTACAGTTCTCATCGAATGTGTACAACATTCGATATAACCCTCAATGTTGCTAACATCATTTCCTCTAGCTACGTGCTTATCAGCTGTTCTTTTACCATGCCCACTCTCGCTAAAGTGCCACAAAATATTATTTTCCTGTGTTTGTACACCCAAGTAAGCGACAATTAAATGAAACATAGTTTTATTTTTGTACTGTGTCGAGGGACCTTCGCTTAAAACATGAAGACGTGTCAGATTGGGCAGGAGTGTTTTTATCATGATAATAATTGGTTTTAAGTGAGCACACAAGTGTGTAGGACTATGATTTAAATTTTCGCTAACCGTAAAAAATGACTTTGTAATTATGCGTTTCTCATCTGTATTTTCGTCAACATAGTAAAATAACCCTGTGTGCAGTGATAACTGATCTTTGGATCCTCCAAAATGGGCTGATTGTATTTCCGAAGAATACTTGCAATTGTAATTTTCAGAAAAATCTACGTGCAATGAGCCTTTCTGTGAGGACATATTTAAATAAATAAATAAACGTTTATTCGTATACATTTTAGTGCTTGCTCTTCTGTGCTGGGATAAACTTTGAGATATTTAACCCAAAATTGTGCCTTATCCATCTTCTCAAAATCATATTGGGCAGCAGAATCATTTTTGATTTCTAAAGCTTGCTCTTGTAATGCATCTGGCAGCATTTCTATGTCAACGTGAAAATGATCGATCGCTAATCGATAATAATAATATTATCGCACGAATCGGGAAAGTAGCGCTTGAATTCGTCCGTGAGTTGCTGCAAATGGTTTGATATTTTATTCTTGGTATCAATTTCATCCTAAATCTCCTTAAAGCACGCTTCTTCTGAGATCGCAAATAGTTTAGGAAAGCAGGAATAGTTGGAAGCTAAAATTTTGCGTCTGTTGTAACTTCTCACTGTATACCGTGATAGCATCCCGATGATAAATTATGTTCGAATCTCCGCCTTGTAATTTAAAGTTCAAAGTATTCAATGAGTCAAAAATATCTGATAGATAAGCAAATATTACTTGGACCCATGGTTTTTTAAATTCCACAAACAATTCTGTTTGTTTTTGCATTTCTAAAAACTGAATAACTTCATCTCGCAGTTCAATCTTCCAGGTTCCAGTCCAACATATTTCCTTTTGAGAGCTAGCGCACCTCTGAATAAAATAATAATGTCTTGTGTTCCGTGCCCAAATCTTCACAGAGAGCCGTAAAAAGACGCGTATTTAATGCACTCTTGACTCTTCTTAACATATTTTACAATTTTAATGCATAATTTTAAGACGTCATAGAGTTAAAAGTGTTTTAGCTGCCAAGGCTTGCCGGTGTATAAAACAGTGAATAATAATTACGTTGGGATTTTTTTCTTTGACCAAATGGACGAATCCTGAACGAGATCCAAGCATCGCCGTCTGTGCACACACCTATCAACTTTTTTTATTTTATTTATTTAATTCAGGCATCTTGGCCCATATTATAAATACCTTATAGACTAACATACATACAATTATACTAAAAACTAACACTAAAACACTAAACACGTATTGTCTGCGACGTGGGGCGCAACGTGTTCGAGGACGACTTCCTCGGAACCTCCTGTAGACGACTCCAATCGGCCAGAACTCCTCCTTCTCGAAGGTTGGTAGATGGTGCGACGGGACTCTCACCACAAAGGAGCTAAAATTCACTTTGTGGCGGGACTCCAAGCGCTCGACCCTCAAGACGAAGTGGGTCTTGCTCCTGATGTAGTCCACGACCTGCTAGACCGTCGTGGACCAGTGCAGCCTGGACACGTACAGCGGCGTCGCGGGAGTCTCACGCCGCAACAGCTGCTCGGGTCCTTCGGGTGCGGTGCCGCGATGGTTGCGGACGACGGGTTTCTTATCTCCTCTCCACTCTTATAAACCCGTCATCATCGCACTTTCGATCCTTTTCGGAGGGAGGACACTCCTTTGCAGGGGCCTCTTTTTTCCCTTTGTTTTTGGAAGGCGGGGGGGGGGGGGGGGGTTTTTTGCAACAGTCTGGTCTTGTTTATGAATGATTTCTAAGTTATGTTCTTTTATATCCAAGCATTGGCAATATCCAGGACTTAATCCTTTGTCACAAAAGCAACTTAAACTACGATAACTTATTTTGTTCCCAGATTCAACAAGTTGATGGAGTTCCATGGTTCCAGGTACAGGACATTCACATTTTGAAGTATTTCTGGAATGTAAAATAGTTTTATTTTTGTTTCAGTCTCTCTTAACAGTCGATATGCAGACTCTGCATCGGTTATGTCAGAACCATAGGAGACCATAGAATCCAATTTTCTTTTTATCGCACCACCGATGTACTGATGGACCCACTGGGTCCATCTGAGAAGTGCAATGCATGTACGTTAGGAAATTCCTGTCTAATTAACTGTAAAACAGGAGACAGGTGGGCCCATATAGCTTCTGGTCCGTGGTTGTTACAAGGTGAAATGGAAGTAAATGACATTGGGTCTCTCCCTTTGCTGAATATAACGCCAGTATGTAGCGTGAATTGTTGACGGGAGGAACCGAAGTGCATGGCTTGAATTTCAGTACTTAATTTGCACGAATAGTTTTCAGAAAAGTCGATATGTATGGCTATTGACTGATTATCGAGATTTTTGATACAGCGTTGATATTCTTTATATTGGTGTATTATATTGTATGAATGTGTCTTAAATTGTTTTAATTCGTCTGTAAACGATTGCAAAAGATTTTGCAAAGTACCAACTTTTCTATCTTTGACCATTCTTTTAGTTATTTTTTTAATGCATCATAAAGATGATTGATGAAGTGTATTTGGACAAAATACACATCAGTGTTTATGGTTTTCATTGAAACAGCTCAAGCAGAAGGCTTTGTCACACATCTAGCACTCTTTGTTTACTTGTTTGACACGAAGGGGATTGCCTTGAGCTGCTTTTATATTGAAATAACAGAACATTCCGAACTAGTTTTCCGTCATTCCTTGGGATTTCTGAGTTGGTGACTTGCGATGGACGTATTTCCTTGCGTTGGAGGCCTTGGGCGGTGCTTTTTGGCCGCTGCTTCTCCGAGCCAAGACCGAATAATTATTTCTTGAACTTGCAGTACAGTCATTTTTTTTTCCTGTAAGTTCGTTGTATATGACGCGCGTGTTTACTACATGGCGGATTGAAAAATGAGATCATATTATGCGATTTTATTATACCGCGTTAAATAAAATTGAAATCAGGCATTCCAATTTCTATGCTAGAGTTAACATAATTTTGCTGAGTTTTAAGAGTAGTACTTTGATGATAGCCAATACAATTGTTAGGGAGAGACACCGCCACCTTTACTGTAAACTATAAAAAATATTAGAGTATTGATTTTAAAAGCGCAACTATACTTTTAATTATTATTTTATGGTTTTGAAACGCTCTTCTGTAAAATTTGATTTTATGGTTTGAAACGCTCTTCTGTGAAATTTGCAAAACAAATTTTACAGAAGAGCGTTTCAAAACCATAAAATAATAATTAAAAGTATAGTTGCGCTTTTGAAATCAATACTCTAATATTTTTGATTTGCATAATGCTGTATGTTTTAGATACAATCAATGAATTTTCAAGTTAGATCGGGATGAATGGAAGAACTTGGGAAGGCCTTTGCCCAGCAGTGGTACAGCATATCGTCGTTGATACTGCAATATGTCACATGTCTGACGGAGTCAATTTTTCAGGAGGAACATAAAACGTTATAACTTTTTTAGTATATAGTCATAAAATATATTTATAATTTATTATTCCAATGGGCTCGTACTAAAAAGCACACACGTCATTTACGCACAGATACCCGGATTTGTATCCCGGTCGCACGCTGGAATATTTCCAGTCGCTGTAATTCAGAAAATAGTCGTAACTTAGAAATGTAACATAGAAAGGTGCAGGTGTTTCACGTGCAGATTTCATTACATGAATATGTAGTCAGCTGGAACAAAAATTTTCCTGTTTCTTCCGAGTTTTCTTTCGATCATACTGTGGACTGCATCCATTTGGGTGTGCCCTACTTCGAGGTATTTTTGTTCTATTAGAACATTATTTTGCATGGCCAACTCTAGCAAAGCATTAGCGAGTTTAGTATTTTTATTTTGGTAACAGCAGCTGTCGCTCCATACGATCATTCTTGAAGGATTACGTTTTTCAATTTCTGATTGTAAAAATTTTACCAAGATAGATGCAAAAACTTCACTCTCTAGTCCACACATGCCATACAAAGCAATCAACGTCTCTATCATTAAGGTTGTAGATTGTGTAATTGTGCACCTTTAGCTTTGTTTTGTAATAATTGGCTGATGCTTTAGGCTCTTTATATATTATAGGTTCTTAAAAAATGCAATTTGCGCGGTTAAGGGTTAAAATGACAAGTAGGTAATGCAGCAGCTGTAGGTTAATACCTACAGCTGCTTATTGTCCGTGACAATTTTTGTCATTAAAACTCACCCTGTATATAGATTCGGGATGGGTTTTACAGTAGTCATCGCATCATGGGCCATGCCATCTAATTAACTTATGGCGTCGATAGCGACGTGATATTTTAGCCTCGTCTTCTTCAGTCTTGGAGAAAAACTCCACATGAGAAAACACGGTTACACTAAATGGACGAGGATTTGTCCTAGCCATTGTTATGACTTGTGTCCATCCTTCTGGCACAATATACAACTACCAGTAGTTCGACTGCAAAGAAACGGACAGGTTTCAATATCTGTCAAATTCGTCGGGTTTCACTAGGATTATGAACGGAATGTGCCTCGCACTGGATGATATAATTTATTTTGGGAACAAATATAATGACCACCAAAAAATTAACTGATACCCTAAACTTGTTTACCAAAAAAAGATAATTACCACCAAAAAAATAAAGTCTAAAATTGCAATACTACCAGCTATTTTAGTCATGACAACACTTCAAATTGTAATCGAACACCAAATATAGTAAAAAATGATAACCAAATAAAGTAAATGATCACCAAATATAGTAAATGACCACCAAATAAAGTAAATGATCACCAAATATAGTAAATGACCACCAAATATAGTAAATGATAACCAAATATAGTAAATGATAACCAAATATAGTAAATGATCACCAAATATAGTAAATGATCACCAAATATAGGAAATGATCACCAAATCCTTGTGAGCAAATCAATGCAATAATTCTGTCCAAATAAATCACTACGATTGACAAAACATGTAAGCATATTATTAACAAAATAGTCGGCCAAGTGTTAGTCGGACATGGAGGGTTCCGTACCGTTATAGAACAAAATTAGAGCCACGGGATACGCGGGATACACAACCGCGAGATGTAATAATAATAATAATAAAAGCCTTTATTCAGATTTGCTTACTTACAATTTAAAGTTTCTAAACACTAAATACTAAATCATGGCTATCAAAATATTACGGTTTAAAGTGGTGCTAACTTAGATAGCAATATGTTATGATATAATTTATATCATATCATAACATAATAACAAAATTATATTTATTACTAACTATCCTAGGTATCTAATATTTGTAATTTGCTTGATCTCTGCAGATCAGTTTGCCAGTCGGCAAAGGCCTCCTCCAATCTTTTCCATTCTTGTCTATTCTGTGCTACTCTATGCCATGTCACTCCAGCTACTAGTCGGATATCATCATCCCATCGCTTTTGGGGCCTGCCCCTTTTCCTTTGTTCATCTCTGGGATAACATAGAGATACCATATTGCTCCATCTATCTTTTTGTCTAATCATGTGGCCTGTCCACTTCCATTTTAGGCTTCTGATTTTGTTTGTTATATCTGTTACTTTCGTTCTTTTTCTGATAACATAACTGTTCAGTTTGTCTGATTTTTTTGTTCCTAGAAGGCTTCTTTCCATTGCTCGTTGGCATGTTCTGAGTTTTGAAATTGTCTTCTGTGTTAAAGGCCAGGTTTGACAGCCGTATGTGAGCACAGGCAGAATACAGGAGTTGAATATTTTGCTTTTTGTTTTTGTATGTAGAGTTTTGTCTTTCATTACCTCCTTCAGGCTCCAGTATCTTTTCCATCCGTTGGTTATTCTCCTGTCTACTTCTTTGCGTATGGGTTCGATAGGTGTTATCAGTTGTCCTAGATAAGTATATTCATCAGCATATTCTATTTGTGTGTTCTGTATCTGTAAGGGATAATTCTCACTGTTTGTGATTAATTTTGTTTTCTCAGGGTTTAATTTTAGCCCTACTTTCTCACTTTCTTTTGATAATTCCTGTATCATTTTATTTATTTCTTGTGGAGTTTTGGCGAAGAGCGCGATGTCGTCTGCAAATCTTAGATGGGTAAGTTTTGCACCGTCTATGTTTATACCCAATTTGTCCCAGTCCAGATGCCTGAACACTGACTCCAGCACAGCTGCAAATAGCTTTGGTGACAGGGGGTCCCCTTGTCTTACGCCTCTGCGAATGCTAAATGGTATGCTCGCCTTTTCTAGTTGGATTCTGGCTGTACTATTGTTGTAATTTTTTTTAATATATGGATATATTTTTGTTCGACTCCTTGGCTTGCTAGTGAATTCCATAAGCTTGAATGTGATATAGAATCAAAAGCTTTACTATAATCAACAAAAGCAATATAATAGGTAACGTGGTTTGGCGGACCACGTGGATGTGATCGAGGACTGAGTAGGTAGGTTTAAAGATTATTTATTTCTCAAAAGATTACAAAATCGCTTACGAGAAATACATTTTGTGACTTAAAACTAATTAAAAATTTACATGTCTGAGGACTGAGTAGCCCTTACGAAATCCAGCTTGTTCGATTGTTTGCTGCTCGTCTAATGTCATTTCCATTCTGTTTAGTAGGATCTTAGCAAAGATTTTGTAGGTATTCGACATGAGGCTGATAGGTCTATAATTTCCTATGTCATGTTTGTCCCCTTTCTTGTGTAGTAAAATAATGTTAGATTCGGTCCATTGATGAGGTATAATTTCGGTGACCAGTTTGTCGTTAAAAAGCTCTGTCAATATAGGTATAATTGTTTCCTTGTTGTGTTTGAGGATATCGTTATCTATGCCATCAGGGCCTGGTGCTTTGTCTTTTTTTAAGCTATCTATAGCATTCTCTACTTCTACTTGCAATATTTTGGGAACGTTTAGGGCCGGTGGGCTGGGGCCTGAGAGGTTGTTGCAATTGTCGGTGGTCATTATATTGCTGTCTTCCAGGGTACTGTTTTCACATCCATATAACATTTTGTAGTATTCTGTTGCAATTGACAGTATTTCAGACCGGTCGTGACATTGCTTTCTTGAGTTGTTTTTCATTTTTACGATCCAATCTTTAGAATTATCTAATTCTTTGTAAGCTTTTTTGATGCCACCGGTTTTCAGTATATATTTTTCGATTATTCACCGATCACCGATTTGGCCATTGAAGTCTCCCATTATTATCACATTTTTATTAGCATGTTCTTGAATAGCCTTATTGAGGTCTGAGTAGAACATGTCTATTGTTTCTGTCTCTGATTGTTCTGTAGGTGAGTATACCTGTATGATTGACCAAGCATTTTTGTAGCCTGGTAATTTTATGTTCAGAGTAGATATGCGTTCTGCGATGATTCCTTGTATGTAATTCGAAAGTTCTTTTCTGATTATAAAGCCCACCCCGTGTTTGCCTGGTGTCTCTCCTATATGGTATAGCAAGAAGTCTGGGTAGGAAATTATTCTCTCACCAATACGTCTTACTTCACTGAGGCCAATAATATCCCACTTTAATTGATTTAAAGCATATGTAAGTTCTTCCAGATTTTCGTCATTTTTAAGAGTAAGCACATTAAGAGCAGCAATATATAATCTCTGTTTTTCAATCTTTATTGTTGTTGGAGGGTCGTGGTCGCTATCTCCCGCGGTGACCAGCCGTGGTGGGAGAGGTTTGTTGTACTGTTGTGACTTTGATATATTGTGAGGAGTTGCCTCCGCTTCCTGTTTGTTATGTCCGTTGTTAATTTCTGTAGGTGTTTTTATCCGAGAAGGAGTAGGATCTCTCCCACATGTATTGGAATGCATCAATTTGGTTGGCTTCTTTTTGAAAGTTGTTGTTCTTGGTGGTTTTAGGCACCTTTGAAGTTGCAGCGTTCTGACTTTTGGGGCTAGGAGTGTCAGCCCTCTTCCTTTTTTCGTTTTCTGTTTTGTTACTGGTTGTGCACTTAATTTTGTTATAATTTAATATATTATATTTCCTCAATTTCCTTAATAATTAAATAATAAGTTCTCAAATTACACTCTGGATTTGTGTTGTGTTTGATTTCCACTGTTGGGATGTAGCTCAGTTTGGGAGTTTCTGTTCATCAACCGTTGGATGAACCTTTAACATAATATGGCAATTCACCACTGTCGGAAGAAGACGAGGAATACATATCTTTGACACTTGACAGATGACAAGTGTTTGCTGGCGCTTTTTGTCGCGGACCGGGCTTGATGGTATTCGAGAAAATTTTGTTCTGATAATTTTTCCTTGAAAAGGCTTAATCCAGCTGGAATTTCAAGTTTCTTTCCCTTTTGGTTTTTCAATATAATCGCTGTGAACTTTTTGTGTGGTCGGCCGACCAAAGTGCATCAAAAAATTCAAGAGTACTTCAGCTACGCTCCGGAGCGGACCACGCGCTAAAGAAGACAATTATCTTGCTCCTACAAGATCCAACGGTCTTGCTGCTACTGCAATTGCCTGATGAGCATCCCTGCTGACTATGGAACAGGTTAGTCGGGCATGATACGGATTCCGGAGTGTTTTTTTTTTGAGAACTTTGTATTATCCCGCAGGCAATTAGCTATTTACACGCTATTGCCTTTCCAGTTACTGTTCTGAATCCTGGATTCTTTTCTTTTTTGTAAGACTTCTTTAGGTAGGTCATGGGTGATGTAAGCAGTAGACTTTAATTTTCTTTTGTTTTTCATAATTTGTGCTTTCCTTTGTTGCGTAGTAGTTGTGAGTAAAATTGGTTTAACTTTCTTGCTATTCTCGTCTCTTTTTCCGAGACGCAATAACCTGTCTATCTCTCCTAGTTCCATTTTTAAGTCAATCTCGTTGAGCGTGGAAATAACAAGAGAGCTCAAGGTTTCATTGTTTTCCATTTCGGTTTCTGGAATCCCATGGATAATTAAGTTTTTTCTTTTGTTGTGAATTTCAAAGTTTAATATTTTGCTGTTGAGAATGTCGACTTCCCTTTGAAGTCTCTCGTTTTCATCGATTAATGGTTTTATCTTGTCGTCAATCTTTTGTAGCACAGCAGAAGTAAGATTTTCGGTTATTTTGACCGCTTGTAAGTTTAATTGTTCGGTCATTTTCCCAAGTAATAGTGACATTTCGGGTGACAGTTCGGTTGTCATTGTTCAAGTCACTTGACAGCTTACTTTTTTCTATTTCTTTGAAGGTTTATGATAGACCGTAGAGTGTCTTGTTTATGGCTTTGTGGTTATATACTGTGCAGTGTGCTCTATGGATTTTACGGATATGCGTTTCGTTTCAGTAGGTTGTCAACACTGTTTAGATGGTCTATTATCTTTGCTTTGTTACTTCGAAGAGATGTAAGAGATGTAAAATGGCCGCTCGAATTCGGCGATGCAATGTTTCTCTCACTGTTTTCTTCACTATATTGTCCTTTCACTGATTAATATCTTGATGTTTTGTAGATAATACAACAGAAATTAAAGTTTTTCTGTTGGCCACCGCAACTGACATCATTCTGACGTTCTTTTAAATGTCTTATCAATCATAGTAATATGTTTATAAACGCATTTGTAGCTATTTCAATACTCCCACGTTTTCCCTGCCCCGTGTATATTTTTCTATGGTTTTCTCTCGGTTTCATACCATGTGAAACAAATTCCTAAACCTATAAAATGTAAAATTATATACCGCCAGTTTCCGAACATAAAAGAATGGTCCAGAACTCAAAAGCCATAGTAAATTAAAGAAAGTGGTAGATATGTCTGTTTGCTGTGGCCTATGGGCTGTGGGTCACTACTCACTTCACCTAATTTAAGTGACAAATATGCCGGATTCGTAACTTTACAGTGGCAAGATTCACTCGAATTATAACATACGTTATCCTATTTCCAATTTCGTAAGTTTTAAGGTGTATGAACATAATAAGGCAGATTCGAACCATCTGAACTCTGTAACCGTTATAGATAGAAATTTGCCATGGTGTGTAATACCACTTAAGTGACAGTTTTTTGCTAGAAACTCGATTTTGATAAAATGGCAGATTCGTAAGTTTACCGTGGATGTGACGACATAATACCAGTAAAAAAATCTAATTTCATGTGTTTCCCTATTTTTAGGTTACACATTATTAGGTCACTGCTATGTGTTTTAAATTTGGAATAATTAAACTGAAAGAATTAGGTTAGAATCATGCGGGGTCAATAATCCTTTATTATGATATAATATTCATTCCTTAATTAATACCAAAGAAATTTGAAGTACAAAGAATATCTTAAATCTATTTCTTTAGGCTACCCGTTTTGGCAAACGTGTATGCAAACGACTTTCGCCTGCTTTTCGCCTACAAGTTGTAGGCGAAAATCTTGTGGAGTTCCTGTTGCAATGCTGTATACCACACGATTCGTTGACCGTACATGGTGGTGGCGAATAGTGAAAATGGCGGCGGTGTTTAACATAGAATTTGCAGCAAAAAAGGCCTTAACGTTAAATAAACGAATGAATCAGTCAACAAGAAAAAGCGTAAAGATGAAACAGGATAGGTATAAAAAAAAATTACGCGACTTTTAATTGCAAAATCATCTATAATATCGTCAAAGCTTATAGTCTAAGAGCCAAATCATTTAAAATGGTATTGGTCACTGTCCAGAATCCAACCATTATTTACTGCTTCATTAGTTGCTGGGTTTTTCATGTCAGCGTTTTTCCATATTAATAAAAAAACAGCCTTTAACATCCTTGACAAATAATTCGATGTGCTACAAACCTTTTAGCTGATTCTTATTTATCAATAATTAAATGTTTCCGTTTCTCTTCTTCATGAAAATTCTTATCGTTTTCATGGAAACCGATGTTTTATTCAGTGATAAAAATCATTTTGAAAAGCTTTTCTCCAGCGTAGATGTTGCCATCTTCAACCTGAGCCTTTTTATATATTCTATACTTTGAAAGATAACGAAATTCCGGTGGCAAATACGTTCTTGTGCTGTTTTTCCTGCAGTAGTGTGAGGGCAAAGCTCGGTTTTTGGTGATTATAGTTGAGGTTTTATTAAAGTAAGTAAAGGTGTTGGCATGCCTACCAGTATCTGTTTGCTTTCGTTTTAAAGCCGTCTTTTTAGAATGGCTTACCAGCCAGTCTTTGAGTCTATCAGACAAAAAACTCCAGAAATGTGTAAATATCATTTTTCACCTTTCATCTGTTAATAACAAGTTTGTGGAGTACGATTTGGTTTCATTTCTTAGGCCGCAATCACTTTTCCTTTTGAAATTACATACTCAATTTTAAATTTTACTTAAATTGCTTAAGAGATCACCCGGCGTAGGCGCAGTTATATCATTATACCGTCTCCAGCTCAAAAACCACACTATTGTCATTACACGAGCACAGATGTGCAGCCCACTGTCCGCCTACATGTACAACAAGGCAGCTACAGCATAACCTACTATGCTTTCCAATGTGTTGGCCACAACATTGTCTCTACTCATCAATAAATATGTGTGATAAGTACGACTGTTGACAGGTCTAGATTTAAGTCTACCCCTTATGAGATAATAATTAAGCCCTAAAGTCAAAAGTACATCATCATCAATGGTATCATTCACCTCAACTGAATAAATACCAGTCCGACGGATGTGTTTCCCATAATAACTTCTAGCCGGTAGGTTTCAAGAGCAAACCGCTGTAAATCAGCTATTGACAGCTGTGGAAATCCATCCAAATGTGGATTGATGCTGTCAATCATCTGAAAATTCACTCTTCTTCTCTTGAGATTAGCCTGTTCAACATAAGTTGCTCAACGGTTCTCAATAGAATTCTTATTTCCATGGCTTCTGATGGATCTCCATTCTCCTATAACAACATGAAACTTATTTATAAAGGCACAAGCGATGCTAAAATCATCCTTTAGGTGACTGGCCGCTCTATTGTTAAAACATGATGAAAGAGTCTAAAATCCCTTTTCACCCTCCCATTAACAACTAATCTAATTTTATGCAGATGGTCAAAGTTAGGCTCTCCATACTTGGCTGCAGTAGTGTAACATTGACATGTAAATATTGCAAAATTTTTTTGAATCTCTGTAGAGGCATAACTTTGCTTATTTCATCATTTTTGAAACTATTCCATTAAAGGCACTTATTTCTGCTCCATTTGTTTCAGTCCAATCAGTTGCATATAAATTTGTGTTATCAGCAATAGAATTAATTGTTCTGAAAACATATCTTGGAAATAATCAATTGGCTGACTTCTGTGAGTATATGTTTTGGTTGGAGTCATCTCACCATTGAATGTAGGAATTGTGTAATTTGTAACTTTGTCAGACCAATTGCGAGGACTTTGTTAAGATCGGAAGGCTTGTCTGCTTGCTGGAAATGGTCGAGGTTCTGTCATCGATTCCATTATAAGATCTAGAGAGTTATTGGCTTCTAAGCTTGGTCCAGGGATTGGGTCCATCGACTCTGATCTCTCAATAACATTGGTGGAATATGGAGATAGTGGACTTTGTTCCCTGATCAAAGTGTTTTCTACATCAGCAGCAGTTTCATAGACGTGCTCGATACAATCTAGGGCTTGATTTGTATCTGGTCTTTCATAATCTCGGTAAACTATTTGTTCATCGTCCCCATTGTCATCATCCTGATGGGACAAGTCATACATGTCTGCTCACGCAGCTTCTATTTCACCCGGTTGCAATGATTTTATCTGACAAAAAAAATGTTTATGTTGAGAAAATAAAAACAAATTCTTTACACGAACACCTAAAGCAAAATAAAAATTTAGTTACCGATCGGACAATATGTATATAGTTCCCACATACTTTAAATTTTTTTTTACATTACAAGATGTCATTTTTTTACAAATCTGTTTTAATATTGGTAAACTAATATAAACAACGTCAAATATAAGTAATTTATTTCAACTCGCTTGATTTTTTGACGTCATAGCATTTAGCAATAAGAATCTCTTGAAATTCACAATATTCTATCACGACAACGGCTCAATGTACCATAGAGAAATTTAAAATAATTGTCAATCAAAAACCAAATGTCAAAAACTGTTGAAAAAAAAGCCATAGACTATTTTATACTTTTTTAAGATTTGACATTTTGTGGGATCAGAGAATACCAATGTATGATTTAAAAAAAAAACACTTTTCTATGTGGGATGTATTTCATCCTTTGGTTAACGGCCGTTCCCAATATTTGATCTATCTCTGGTTTTGCCCTACTAGAGATAGGAATAGCTCACATTAGACATTAGAGACATATATTTTATGTAAATTGTGAGCTATTCCTATCTCTAGTAGGGCAAAACCAGAGATAGATCAAATATTGGGAACGGCCGTAAGTCAATGAGAGCTTTTGTGATACAGTCACGCAGCATTAAAAATCGGCTTAACAAATTGGCGACGCTGCTCCATCTAATTTGAACTTCTAAAATCAATTGATACTCCTTTCCAAATTCAGATAAAACATAGTTTTTTAAAGGTATTCTTCATTCTTTTTCGGAGATCCCCTCTTGTTTCCCCTATACATGATACAGGACAATTATCTGCGTTATTTTACTTTATTACATTGTTACATGGTTATAATTAAATTCTCTATCCTATTTTACAGACTTCCTTTACCTTGAATGAATGAATGAATGAAAATACTTTATTGCACCAAAACAAACATGACATACAATACTTAATAATTATAAAAGTAAAAAGTACAAAAGGCGGCCTTATCGCTACAAGCGATTTCTTCTAAACAACCCTTATTGTAAAACTATAAAGTAACAGTAGTAATAGATGGTAGGTGACTACATAGACAGTTTAAGAGTAAACTTTTTAAAATATATAAGTACATTACAAATACATATATAATATATATACATACATACATACATACTAAATAATACATACAAATAATAAATAAATATAAATAATACAATATAGGTAATTATCAGTTAATATGGACTAATTGTAACAAAAAATGTTCCTTCACGCCATTTTTAAAAACGTATGAGGACTGAGCACGTCTCAAAGATGTGGGTAATTTGTCGCACGCGCCTTCAGATGATGTCAAAACCAAAGAACCATCTTTATGATTGTCCATTGTGGTTCCTTAATTCTAGTATTTCATTAGTTACTTCTGAGGTGGATTTCGTAATACCGAACCTATCAACAAAGCACTTCAAGAATATTGCACTTGCCAGTTGCAACAATCTTTTCTGGGGCATGTCGTATGCCGCTTGACAGACCACTTTCGTGCCTACAGCGCGTGTTGAAAACGACCTCAGTGCCAAGAAAATGGAAGCTACAGAAAACTTATTATGGTCTAGCCCATTAGCGTAGCCCATACCGTCACTGACCAGTTTGCGAGGTGCGACAAATCTAACCAACCGCATATGATTATCAGTGGTATCATAGCCTTCGGCCCACCAGTCACAACACTGAACAGTTACTAAGTCTTCATTGCTCAACCATATACGATGATTAACTACACCTGGTAACACCCCTTTTGAACCACATTTAATGATCTTAAAAAATACTATAGAATTCCTAATAGAAAGGACATTAACGAAGTACGTTTGACCATCACTATCTGTTATTACTGGATTTACCAAAAGTGATATATAGGTATCTAATCTGTGAGTATAACACCACGATACATCTGCGCGAAAACTCATAGTAACATATTTAACTTTATCTTTAACTATTATACTGTAATACGCACCAAGCAATTTTATTTCGCCCTTGGATTGCACCAACATTCCGGGTTTAAAAAATGAACGAACCTGTGGCAACACTTGTAGATGCAGCAGACATGGCATTGGCAATATCGGTAGTAGTTCTATCATAAGTTAAATGTAAGAAAGTCATACACGGTGCTCTAACAGTACATCGTTTAGACACCTCACGACACCAGAACTTATTCGTACCATTTACAATATCATCGTTATATTTATGTAGCGCTTTCTTCTGCAGACTAGATAAATTTGTAAAAGTAGCTAATGACGCCATTCGTGAAGCGTCGCGTTGCTGGTCATAAATTGATAAGATTGGACAACAGCAATGAAAGTTGTACCTTCCTCTCTTTACTTGTTTGAAAGGATCACCTCCAGAGTCTTTCACCAATACATCATATCCATCGGGGACCTTAGCAGAATTCTTTACACCCAACCCCATAATATTAATTTGCTCTTCCACCACTCTAGATGCAGCAGCAAAAGCGTGAGGATGAAATAGATCGTGCTTGAATTCAAGAACCAGTTCCGGGAATGTCGCTGTTAATTCCGACTCCTCTTCTGCGGTTATTTTATGCATAATGATTAATTTTTCCGTTTTATATGATGGATCTACTAACCTTTTTGCATCGTTTATTATCGAATTTCTGACCATTTCAGCGAATGCACTCTCACCCTGTGCTAAATCTCTCGCTATTACCTAAGAAAACTCAGCGTGATAATCTAATCTCGCTCTTTGGCTTATGGCTGGGATCGCTGAGTGTGGTATCGAGAAATCTCCACCGATATTATAATTTAAATGTTTATACATCTCCTTGAAAGTGTAAAGTCTATTCTATTGTGATATCGTTCAACATGCAATAAATTTTGACCTGACACTCTAGGTTTTAAGACTTTTGTGTCGTATCCATAAATTTGATAACACGATTTAATCGAGGAAATTCACCAAACTTCTTAACTAAATATAATAATTGATCAACAGACGGTTCTAAACAGTCAAATAATAACAAATAACAATATCCACATGCAGTATATAATTGATTATTAATAATGTAAAACTTACCGGCTTCCACACATTTAAGGTCGGTGTAGACCATTACGTTCACGTTCTGCGAAACAGTGAATGACATCGTAAGCATTTATCTCAGATTAAGACTTTTTTTATTACTTTAAATTACTGATCCAAGATATTATAACAGTGAACACTATCATCCCGTAAATCTAGTACTTTCAATATTTGTGATATTCTCTGAAACAATTAAGGCACATACCAGGGCAATCGGGACAGCCACTTATAACAGAAACCCTTTTATTACTTTTTGTGTAACATAGTCGGCATCTTTTTCTAAGGGTATTATTGCCTCTCTTTGGTAAGTTAGCGGGTAAATGTATATTTCCCTGTGACAGAGGCCGAGAAAGTTCTGATACATTGGGCATTGGTAACAATAATAATTCTTCCATTACATTCATTCTAAATGTATATAGCGAGGTTTTATTTATTACGTTTTTTACATTGTAAAGTAAATATCCGTTTACCATTTTTGTATTATGTGTATTATTACTTTTTTGTACCAGCGCAGGGTCTTGTGGCTTTTTTTGCTCAAAGTATATCAATAATAGCAATAGGTAAGTTCTTGAATTTTTCACACAATCCTTAGTTTTATGTGTACTTTAATAATATTAATATAAAATAAAAAATAAGAGGGGCTCCCAAACAAAAAACACAAATTTTGGCTTAATTTTGCTCTATAGTGGTACGGAACCCTTCGTGCGTGAGTCCGACTCGCATTTGGCCGATTATTTCATGTCACTATGGGGGCTTTGTGTTCAAAATCAGTGATATTCCCAGTTTTAAACGACTCACAAACATCGCACAAATCTTTTTTTTTGGTCGAAACAGTGACATACTAAGGTCTTCAAAAACGGTACAGAGACGGTTCAGCTTTTTCTCGTGGACAGGAGTCATCTTTGTATGCTTCATATAGTTGTAAATTGTGTAGTTCTGTTTCGACGTTTGCGACATCGTCATCATTGTTTGATAAAACTTCATACTCAATCTCCGTCCCTGCAAGTAATACAGTACATTCAGCTTACAGATGTACGATTTTAGATTGTTTTTCAGATCGTTTCGAGTAGAAAGCTCTTCTGATTTACTGCAATCAACGTTTTGAAGTATTTTTAATGTTCGAGGATTTTTAAACATCTTGAATATTCTATCTGGAATAAAATTAATAAAAAGATACGTCAAAATAACTATGTAAGTAATAAAACTATAAATGTACGAACTTTGGATGTAAATTAACTAAGCACCTAAATAAGATCGAATAAGTATGTTTGGAAGTTGGTCTGTACCATAGGTTAGGAGCATAATGTGATGGTATTTTCGGGGTACTTTTAAAATATTGCATTTTGCCTATTTACCCTGCCTATTTTCCTGATGGGCTGCATCCAAATCATCCACATTGAAACTAGCATCTTTAACCCACATCTGATCAGTGGTAGGCTTCAGAGACAGTGAACTCAAAAACATCTGCTTACAAACTTAAATTTTTCCTTCATTCCCTGGATTAGCCAAATAATAACTTAATGTGCCCTCTCGGCGAGAAGGTTCTTCCCTTTTGGTTTTTTGAGTACGGTAGTCCTAGTACGGAAACACAAAATAAAATATAATATCGAAGTAATAATAATCACTAGTTAATCTTCAACTAGTGGTTACTGTTAATATAAAGACTATAAATTAAAATAATCAACAAATGAAAACCTTCCTAAATCCAAACAATAATTGTTTGCTTTTTGTATACTTAATGCTTATACCTACATAACTAATTGCTATAAAACAATTTTGTACGAAAGAATCATAGTCAAAATGGTTGATCAAATCAAAGATTGTGATACCAATACAAGTGATGTGCCATATTTTGATGTCTGTACCTAAAAACATCCATTAAATCCTTTAACCCGGCGAGCGTAAGGTTGGGAGTGATTCACCCAGACCTAGAGAAATCGATTAATATTTTAATAACGAATTGTTGTTACGCTTTGTGCGCTCGAGTAGCTGCGCGGGAGGAGATACGGAAGCGTCCCTTGCCACTGTTTTTGGCGATCGCCGCACGGGGTACGGTGAAGATGAGTTTAAAGTTGTCAGCGGGTGCGTGACACCCGCCTTACGCTACTTGTAACGAATTTGATCAAACAGATTTTACCTTATTTTAGTTATTTTATGAGTTTTTTTGGGTTTTTTAAGACATAAAATCTATGGAAAGGTCATACGAAGATAAACAGAACAGATAATTACGTCTTTTTGAAGAAACTGAAGTTGGTTCACCCGATGAGTCTGGTAGTGGCCAAGATATTGATAATGTCCGCGAAAGAAGTTTTGAAAGTGACAAAGAGTAGGAAATGGATGATGAAAGACAGCATAATGGATTGATAAAGAACAATGGTGAAGGCAATATATTTGGTTATTATTTGTTGGAAAATGTACTTATTTCTGTATTTTTGTATATGGATTTTCCATATATAAAATTTTATTATTTCGTCTGTAAAAACTGATCTAGATTTTAAGACGAATAAGTATTTTTTTAATAGTGTTATTATCCAGTTTATGTGTTATTTTGTTCTTATGTTGAGTCTATCTAAAGAAGAAATAGTCTTTTTTGTTGTTGTTTTCATATTCTCGATAAAAAGTCATAAATAGGTCGCACTACTAAATTTTGTGAGTTCTAATTGTTAATTATCTTAATTTCGTAAATAAATTACATTATTTAATTCTTTTTTACAATTTCTCTCTTAAATAAGTTCAACATATGTATAACTAAACATTAGTTTTGTATAAAAAAAATGGATATTTAAAATAATAGTGTAAAATTACCACATAATCATCATCTGGGTGTACCACACCCACCTAGCGCTATTTGCTACATATTCCAACCTCACGCTCGCCGGGTTAAAATGTCTTCTTTGTTTCTATAATACTTTGGGCGTTTTTAGTTGAAGTTTTATTGGCAAATTATATTTATAGTTATCTTTCTCGACCTGAGACGCATTAGGTCTGATGTAGAATTTTACAAGTTTAGAGGAGAGCCAAAAGAAAAATATTGATAAAATATTTTTCTTTTGGCTCTCCTCTAAACTTGTAAAATTTAGCAGCCTATTCGAAAATAAGCAAAACTTTTGTTTATTTTCGAATAGGCTGACAAAAATACTAACAGTCGTATGAATAAAAACTTAGCGAGGGTTTAAATTAGCTTTTTAAGCCTGTTGTAAAATTTATTATCAACGAGCTTTTGCCCGCGGCTTCGCTCGCGTTAAGAAGTATTCTTATATACAAACTTTCATCCCCTATTTGAACCCCTTGGGGTTGGAATTTATCAAAATCCTTTCTTAGCGGATGCCTACGTCATAACATCTACCTGCATGCCAAATTTCAGCCCGATCCGTCCAGTGGTTTGGGCTGTGAGTTGATAGATCACTATGTCAATCAGTCAGTCACCTTTGAGTTTTATATATATAGATAGATAAAGGTTTCCGAACAGTGCTCTAACACCTTTTTAAGGTGACAGCTGTCAAAAAATAGCGCGCCTGTTTAAACCTATTTTAAGAACATGTTAAGCATAATCGTTATGAATAAACGTTTGCTAACAGTTGTTTAGGCTCGAAACGTCAAATAGGAGTTCGCAAACTTTAGTGAAGCCTCGGACCTACTTTAAGACCATTTTAAGAAAATATCGAGTATAATCGCGATTTCTGACATTATTGCAATTTCTGAAAGAATTTCTAGCCGCCCTCGTCGACAAAAAGTATATAAAAAAAGAATAAATCCATTGCGCGGCGGCATCACACCTGAACTGCAAGTTTTAACTGCACTCAGATGTTGGGGTCGTAGAGAGGGAAGTAAAATAAGAATTTGATGACTATAGAAACCAGAGGCGGCACAAGGCGTGGGCGGTGTGGGCGACCGCCCAAGACCTCGCGGCCTAAGGGGCCTCGCGCCCCTTGGACCCCGAAGTTTTTAAAGGTTTTACGAGTTGAGATTCTCAAATATTCATAAATAAAACGTTTTATAAATTAAACTTTGGGTATCAAAAATTATTTCTCTCAACAAATCCGTTCTTTAGCATCATCCATCAGGGGGCTTCGCATAATATATTTTAGGGTGCCTCGCAAGATACATCTTGCCCACATAAAATGTAGGTCTTGCCCCGCCACTGATAGAAACACATTTAATTAGGAAACTACAGTTAGTTTCCTAATTAAATGTGTTTCTACTTTACTTACCTGAAACTATTTACACTGTAAACAATCACGCCCAGAAGCTAGTTATGTCATGTTGTAAAATTTACTAGAATTATGATGATATGATAGGATTTGAAATTTGACACCAATTTTGTTGACACTGTGCGCTATAAACTGAAGTCCATGCAAACGAAGTCGCGGGCAACAGCTAACTATCTAATATTATATAAAATTTTCGTGTCACTGTGTTTGTTACGAATGGATTAATTGAATGGAATAAATTATAGAATTATCTACTTAACCACCTGTTTGAAATGTCATAAAACCTATCATAGTGATGATAAATGATTACCATTTATATATGATTAGCCACTCTGTGATGTCTTCACCATCACCACTCTGTGATATTATTTTTACTGATGATGGTGGTCCTCCACCAGTCTTAAAAATGGACTTTTTGCTTTCTGCAAGTTCTTTTTTTTTTTAGATTTTATGTGACTCCACTGTCCCTTCAATTGGGCCACTGTTCTACTTCCACCCTTGCACATAGAATTGAAACTGGAAGATAATGTTGTGAGATAGATTTTAGATTGAATATTCAATTTTACAGTATACAATATTATTATGGCTTTATTTGGTTCAAACTTCAAACACAATTAACAAATAAGTAAATTGGCAAAATAAGGAGAAATAATTAGTAAAAAAGAAAGTAGTAAGTATATTATAATTATGGTTAAGATAAAACCTCATCATCACCAGCAACAAAAGACTCATCAAATGTATGCAATCATGTAAGCCATCACGAACATCAAATTTCGGTTCTGGCTCGCACAGTTAGTTCAAACCACAGAGTTAATTCTCTCACGTTAGTAAGATTTTCATAATTTTCTTCAACCCTTGAATGAGACAAGATGCTATTTCGTTTCCTACCATTATTTGACCACCAAATTCGGAGGAATCTCTGTAGATTCCATTCTCTCTTTATACTGTTTATAGGTATATAGTGGGGATATTCAAGTCCGGTGACTGGACTTGAACGACTTGACGAAAAATTTTGGGCCCGGACTCCGGATCCAAAAATTTCGTCCGCACTTTTGTCGTGAATAATTACATTTTTGTCTCACCAAAGCCTGCACACCATTAATTTGTGAGGATAAAACTGCTGCCCCGTTTGTATGTTTGTGCAACTAATTATAAATAAATAAAATATCTTTTTATTCAAAATGGGTATCATGATACACTTTTTGAATGTCGAACGAAGAAACTACGTTGCCTACCACCGGTTCGGAAACTACCCCGCCGAAAAGAACCGGCGTAAGAAACTCGGATAAAGAAACTTAGGATACACAATCGAACTCTTCTAAAATTTCCAAAATTATAGAACTCAAGGTTACAGCGGACTGATCTGCGCTGATTTGATCGATTTGATCCACTACTTCAGAATCACGAAAATATCTCAAAACTAATATTAATTGTTCACGGCCGCTAACATCAGGAGTCTCATCTACTATGACGGCGACAGAATCAAACTTTTAATTTCGGCTTTAACGCGATCGATCATCGCAGATGCAAGGCTCGAGATCAAATCATTCTGCGTGCGGTTCGACATGCCCGTGAATGTGGTTCTCGCACTCTAAATGGGTTTCTAAAAGTCCATCATACTTGGCTAATAAATTTACTATTTCTAAATATTACCCTTTTTTTTATAGACGGGAAATGCTCCTACGCATTCCGCGGGGGACGGGGAAATTGAGCCGCGATATGTGGGGCTCTCTGCGGTCGGCAAGGTGGTAAATTGACCGCAGCTCTACCCACTAAAACCCGTCCGTGCCTTCTCCTCCGCTTGGCGCTGAGCCGCTGGACCCGCCTGAGGCGAAAACTGCAACGGCCTCTAAACATTACCCTAAAAAAGCTATTTCTTGTTTTCTCATAAAGAAAACAACATCGATCAGCTCATGAAAAATGTTTCTATTGCGATCGACTTTAGCATTTTGCCTCTCAATATCTAATCGTAACTTACTTGATACTTATTTCAATACGAGATTTAACAAAAGTATTTAATTTTAAGCAGGCCTCCTGATGTGATGCAATGACATTTGTTCTTCCCTGTTGCACATATTGTTGATAGCCTTCCATTATATAGTTTTTTTTTGTTATAAAACATTTTTTTCTTAATGGCCATTTCATCAAAATGAATAATATATTCTTTGTCAAATGGTTTTTCTTTTTTCGTAGATTCTTTTAAGATATTAAATATTATTTTGTTGACACCAACTTTCAAGTCAAATCTGCCTAATAATGATTTTAGAATTTATTATGCAGGCAGGAGAAATAGTCTTCGCATAAATCTGTTGCATGTTGGTGATCTTTTAAGTAATCTAAGAGCCACATTTTTTTCTTCAGTAGTCCATCTCCTTCCTTTCCCTTTCCTTTTGAAGTTTCTTAACTGCGATTGCAACATTAGTGCAAATGTAGGTGTCAGTTTTTCACTCGCTTATAGATGACTCATCTTCATTAAGTATTTCTAGTGCTTGCTTTTGTTTTACTTTTTTTATTCTTTGAGTTAGGTCCCATATCCTTTTTACATTTTTCTTGCATTACGAAAAAGTTTTTGTTCCCTTGTGCTTAAGATCTTTTTTCCTGTGCATGATAAACACCTGTTTCCTTACTAGTAGAAGTAACATTTTCCACTGCGGGAGTTTTAGATGTTCTTGGTACATTCAAATTAGATGTGCGTGTCTCTTTGGCAATAAAATAATCTGAGACATCTTTCAATACAGCTGATGGCCCCGGGACAGCTTCGGACAGTTGGGGCTCCATCTGGAATACATCATATATTTTGTTATGACTTATATATGAATAGACCTCTTAGTAACAATTAAATTGCTAGTTTCAATATGGAAGTTAGGTGTCAAAAATGTATAGGATACCATACCTAACATTACTATTTTTGTGTCAGGGTGGGACATCTGCAGAATAATTATGTAACATAAAATAAAAATACCTATCCACAGCCAAACATATAACCTCCGCCTTTTTGGATGTCGGTTAGGTGAGGTGTGGTAGGCACCGTAGTATCAACATTCTGAAAGCATTTTCTTATAATCTATTCAGAAATTTACTATTTTTATTTTTTATTTTATGAGAGTTTTACTCGCGCACAAAGTTTCCCTAGCCCTACCATTATAAAGCAAAAATAGGCAAAAAGGTTGGCCTGGAGGACACGGGGCACTATGGGAAAACGACTTGGAAAATGTTTATATGTATATTTGTTGTTATATATTATTTTTAGAATCAGGCAGAAATTCGATTCGTCGTTTTTTAGACACTGAGCCAGATTTATCTTTATGTTTTTTAGTTTCTTTGTGTTTCTTAATGTCACCTAATCTTGCAAATATTTCACAATGACAAAAAGTACAAAAGGCTTTTGTAGTATCGTTTACAGGCCGTAACCGAGTCTTAAATTCTTCTTGGGTCTCCCATTCTTTCCTATATTTTTGCATAGGCGGTCTTCTTTTTCAATGGCACGTCCATAGTGATAAAGTGATAAACTTAAGTAAAACACTCACAAAACTTGAGGAGCTGGGGAACAAAAGCGGACTTGTCCAATTAATCAAATTTTACACTAGAGCAAAAAAACTGAAATAGGTATATGCATATGGGCTGTAATTTTGTGCATTTCAGTATAATTAGTATTTATTACAACATAACTAATAGCCTGCTTGTTGGTCATAAAACTATGCGTTTTCAATTTTTTTTTTATTTTTTTGTAATGGACAAGTCCGGTTTTGATTACAAAAGGTGGACAACTCCGGTTATGATTGAAAGAGTTATGGACATGTCCGGTTATGAAAGAAAACTAGATTCTATTATTGTATTTTTTTATTTAAAAATTATATGAACTCTCCCACATCTGGTTCGCAACAGTCACAATCGTCACTGTGGTCGTCGTCTTCGTCATTTATTTGACTTGTTTCAGCAATTGCCACTGGTGAGGTATGGAATATATTGTTTTTAAACCAATCAAGCTCTTGATTATCCATCCAATTATCTCCGAATTGTTTCTTTAAGAGTGTTTCAACATCTTTTTTCTTGTTTGGTTTTAGTTCATTAACCATTGAAAATCTTTGTAGTAAACTCGGATGGTTTTTTGTCATTTTTAACAATGATACAGCATTTTCTGATGATTCATCTCCATAATAGGTGTTTAAGACTTTCACACCAAAGTTTACGTGATTTAAACGTGCAGTAGGATCTCTTCGTATGTTTGCAGTGCCTCGGCCACGTGCTCTGCCACGACTACGGCCCTGACTTCTTCGTGTTGATTGTTGAGATTGACTAGGAGTTTCTGTTTGGATGATGGTTGACTTTCTTTCTATTATTATTCTCTTTGCATCACGAATACTTTCCACTTTATTGTAATAGTCTTCAAGGTTTTTGACGTTGTAAAGGTTCCATTTTTCAGCTAAAATATGAACTTTGCCATGCTTTGCGTAAACCTCATGATATTTTTTTGGATCCAAAATGAAAGGCATCTTCCGCAAATCCTTTTCGACCCTCCCGAACACTCGATCCGCCGGCAAGAAGCTGTGACCGCGTACAGGAAAGGTTAGTACGATTTTGGCGACATTTTGAGGGGCGTAGTTTCTCAACCAGAAAATCAAAGTGTGGACGACATGTGCATTTTTATTTTGACCTCCACACCCGTCCGAAAAAAGGCGTAAAACTTCCACTTCAGAAAAATCAGTAAACATCAGGTATGTTAAAAGGGCAGACGCAATTTCGGTGGCGCCTTTTTTAGCTTGGTTTTCTGTCCATATGAAGAAATGTGGCTCCTTTGTAGGCATATCAGTAATGCAGAAAGAATAAAGTCCAACTTGTCGTAAATAAAAACATTCCTGGATTGGCGTTTTAGGAAGGGATTGAATTTGTTGGAGATCAAAACATATTGTCATAGAATTTTCAGGTTTTTCTTTGGTAAGGGAAAAGAACGCTTTGGCTCTAGCTTTATGAACTCGGAGTTGAAGTTTCAATGATTGAAGTTCTTCAGGATTATTTTCAGTCTTCTGCCTATTTTTCAGCAGTTCGCAGGTACTACATATGTCGGAAGATGGTGACGCAAACCCAATATTAAAATCGTTCTCAAAAACATTTCGGAACATCGTTTGTGAGACTTTCAAATCATCAGTCGCTGAATTATTGTACAACTCCCACAACTTTTTTACGTTTAGCTCGTATGACAGGTACACTCTTTTTGATTTATTTCGATTGTAATGTGACTCCTTTGCTGGCAAACCACCGAGAAATTTTCTTACAGATTCCTTTTTATCAATACTTTTGAAACTTTTCCTGTCTCCTCCTCTGCCGTCAAGTGGCGTTTTGCCTTCATATAATTTGCTCGCAATTAAGTTTACCCTGTGCTTACTGAGCCCAAGAGCAGCCAAAAAAAAAGATTTGCATACTTTTACTAACCTTTTTGAATCACGGAAGAGAAAGTATGTCACAAAGTACTTATTCCTCTGCGGTTTGCGAGATTCCTCTCTCGATCTTTCTCTTTCTATGGGGCATGGTGATATGAGCCGTGACAAGTAAATATCCTGTAATTTTTTGCCAATTTTTTCATATAGTAGTTTGCGGTTGTAAACAATTTCGTTTAATGTCAAAGTCTGGCACTTAAATTTTCCCTTGTTATGTTCACACGCAGACACGAAATTCAAAGCAAGGGGGTCTTTATCTGCGTACCTAAAACAAAATAATAGCAATTTTAAATTCATCATAGGTTAGAATAATAACAAACACGCACCGGTAGGTATAATTTTACACTCACTTCGATTCCCTGTTGTTTTGCGCTTGCCGTCCTGTTTTTTTTCGTTTACGTGAGCCGTCATTTATATTGGCCACTATTTCTTCGATTCCGTCCATAATTTTGTCGGTTTTCTAGGAAAATTCTTCTCAAAATTACGAAAGCAATGACCGTCACACAGCTGATTATCTTTTTTTTAATTTAGCAGTGTTGCCACAACTGATTTAGGGATATCATAACAAAAAAACAATGATTTTTTTTAGACTTGTCCGGTTTTGTTTGACATTTTTCGTACTAACGGCAATTCTCCTTACGTTTTTGTCCGGTTTTGATTGGAGAAAAAATCCCTTAGAATTTTAATAAATTTCTAACAGGACAAGTCCGCTTTTGAACGAAATCATCATTTTTAACAATTTTTTTCTCTAAGATCGGACCGCTTTTGATACACAATACTCCGGGGTTCGATAGATATGAGCTTAAAGAGTGCAAAAAAATAAAAATAAAAAATTCGAGTACAGTGGAAGAGTCCGCTTTTGTTCCCCAGCTCCTCACTTTTAAAATGTTTTCCAAATGTCACTAACTTTCGCGATCTCCAGTCAAAACAATACAAACTTACTGTTCCGGCGGCGAATATTTCTTATTAGGGGAATCCTGTAAAACAAAGACGACTAATAATTTACGTTTTTCTCCTGTAAGAAAAGATCTATTATGACATAAAGTGGGAAAGTCCCCGACGGATAAAGAGAATTGATATGCCAATAATTTTACCTTACGGGTTAAAGACTGTTGCCAAATTTTTTTTCTAATTTCTTCGACATTCTATTTTCACTAAAAATCACTATATACTGTTTTAGTGATTGTTTGTTTATTAAATTCATTATTGGCCCCAAAATCTCGCCAAATCTAGTGACAAAATCACCAAGGTGGCAACACTGATCCCAAAGGATCAACAAAACGTGTATTTTAACTACAGATATCGAGGGCTCGACGTATTGTAGAAAACGTTTTTGGTATTCTGGCCAGTATATTTCGAGTTCTGAGAAAACCAATGAAGAAAACCAAAAAATCAACCGGAAAGGCACAATTGGTAGTGATTACTGTGTGCCGTCTTCATAATTTCATTTGATATTGAGGTAGATGCGATAATAACACCTGGAAGATGGAGGAGGGATAATAGCGAAATGAATTCCTTATTGCCATTAACAGTCGTTGCTCGAAGATCACAATGAACAACGCATACTATGAGAGATCAAATTGCTGATTATTGTGTTAATGTGGAAACGTTACTGTGGCAAAATGGGATGTAGTAGATTTGAGAAGATAGGTTTAGGTTTAAAGATCTTTATTCTCACTAAGACTTACAGGTGACTTACAAGTTACATGAGAAACAGAAAATTACAAAAAGAAATGTTGATACATTGCGTTCGACAGTTAACAAATAGACATTCACTCAGTGTTTAATATTTAAAATTAATGAAATAACAGTGTCTAAATCTCCTGCCCTCTCCGAACTATATACAAAAATATAATAAATGAATGAAAGAATGATAGAAGAATTGTATTTATAATTGTATTTACGGTATTTTGTCTTCCAGCTCTAGGTTTATTTCTGTCAAGAAGAAATTCTAAATGCGCAAATGCAAACAGGTAGATTGATAAACATTGTCTGCACCTAGAAAAGAAATATAAATAATACTGAATGATAATAACTTTTATTCGTAAAATAACCTGACTTTACTACATAGTGGAGTTACCCCAGACATTTACCCAGGACTTCGCCAAGAGATTTCAAATTTCAAAAATTAGCAAATCATGCAATGTATAAAAAAAGTTAACTTAAGTACCTATTTATTAAAAAAATTGTTTAAGTACTTGTCTTTTTTCAAAACTTTTTTACACTACACTAGCAATTTCAATGTTAATGTCACTGTCAATTTTAATATCTTTATCACTCACAACGAGACAAGGTACATTTAGGATATTGTTAAAAAAAGGTCATTTTGCTACGAAGAACATATTTTTAAGACTACACGTAAACTATCATTTAACTCTAAATTGAATTTTGAATTTCATTCATTATTGGCGAAGTCCTGGGTTTGCATGTTTTGGAGTGAGCACTATACCCCAGGGTTGGGCTCAGGGTGGCTATGCTATATCTGGCGTCCCCGCCCACTCCAAACCAGTAGGTCTCTGCATGCGCCGCCCGGACGAGGGCAAGGAGGATCGTGGCCCGCCGACACGCTACCGTCTCTGATAGACCCATGGGAGACCCCAGCTAGCGCAATAATGACTTCCTTGCGCTCGTCAGTCCTCTTCTTTCTATCCCCCCTTTTTTCCCAACAGTTTTTCCAGCCAACGGAGACTTTTGTTGTTAGCAGCCTTGACCATGCTAACAGATGGTGTTCGTAAGTTTTGAAGCCAGTCGCGATGTATTGTCATATGTGCCGTATCTTTGAAGGTCATATAAACTTCATTTATAAGTAATAAGACTTATTCAAACTTGAAGGTTTGATATACTTAGTATCCTATTGCCTTTAAGTTTGAAAATTTTATCTGTTATAAGTTCCAGTAATTTTATACAATTATCTACGGGGGTCCAGAAATTTAAATTACAATTAATGTTATTTTGTTTACAATAGTTGCATCTTCGTGAACAGCTAATGTCTGTAATGCAACTTTGGATTTTTTAGAACTTTTTAACACAGTGCAGTAACTGCCCCAGCGATTCTTCCCTGTCAATTTTTATGTTTCACCCGAACCTTTTTCTTTTACAATCTGAATGAAGCGCTCGTATATCGGTTCCTTTTTATTGCTTTTAACTGTATCTGTGGCATTCGATATAAACCCATTAATAGGTTCTAGTTTTAAGCAATCTTCGCATAGAAAATTCGACACATCTCAGCGGTATTATATATGCATATGAATTTTTAATGATCTGATTATTTGCGTTATCTCCGATAAGAGTTACAAATTTATGGGCTCCATACACGTTTTTAATGTTGATTTTGTCTTGAGATGCAATATATTGGCTCGTATGTCGGTTTGTAAGAGTATTAAGGCTTTTAACAAAAACAGGCTCGGGTTTGCAATAATGAAGTTGATGATTGCGCTGATTGCTCCAGCCATCACACTGCAAATGTAAATCATTTATTGACTTCAGTTCGTCTGTAATTTCATTGACCATTTCATTATAAATAGTTTCCAAATGTGTTGTGGAGATAGCTTTTCTTACTGGTAACTTGTAAAGTGGTTGCAAATCGTCAAAAAATCGTACCCACAGCGGATGTTCAACGATTGAAGGAGAACTGGTAACAAATATTCCCTTCGATGATCTATCTTCATCATCAAAGGTTATATTTTCATAAATATTTTCCTTTTCGTCGGGTTCTTGGTTAGGTTCATTATAATAATAATAATAAACATTTATTTAGTACAAACACATAACACCGCATTACAATAAACATTTCACAAAAAAGACAATAAGTATATAAAAACAAAAAGAACATTAAATTAATAAGCAGATGGACACATTATAGATAAGTGTCTATTTGGGTACAAATAATAACTACAATACAGTGTAATGCGAATTCCACCGAAAAGGTGGTTATGACCTCTTTTTATTATTATACTTACTTTGCTTTCCTGTCATTCGCTTTAAAACATCTATTAATAAGAAAACCGTGCCTAATTGGATTACCAAAGGCCTTAAAATTAGCAGCAAAACGAAACGAAAGTTACAAGTAACATATTATAAGAGTAAATCTGAAATAGCAAAAAATAGATATAAAAAATATTCAAAAATACTAAGAACATGTTTTAGGCACGCCGAAAAAAATTACCACAGCAAGTATATTGAAAATTCGAAAAATAAATGTAAAGCCTCATGGAACATTATCAAAAAGTGTTCTAATCAGTGCAATGACAAAACATTTATTAAAGAAATAAATATTAACAAGAATATAATAGATACTCCGCAAGAAATAGCAAATGCTTTTAATAATTATGTTATTGATACATCAAATCTGGACATAAATTCTAATTCATTTAATAACCGAAAATTTGACATGCCTAATCATAATAATAAAAGTATTTTCTTATATCCGTGTACATGTAAAGAAACTCTTCAGATAATTGACTCTCTAAAAAATACAAATGCTGTTGGTCATGATGAGATATCCACAAAAATAATAAAAAAGTGTAAACTCGTGTTGGCCCCAATCCTAATATATCTAATAAATCAATGATTTTGTGAAGGAACTTTTCCAGATAAATTAAAATTGTCAGTTATCAAGCCTCTACACAAAAAGGGTGATAAAAAACAACTAAATAATTATAGACCTATTACGCTTGTTCCTATATTTTCAAAAATATTTGAAAAAGCTATGCATAGAAGGATCACTAGCTTTATAAAAAAATATGATATCATAAAAAACGAACAGTTCGGTTTTCAAAAAAATAAATCAACGCTACAAGCTTGTTACAATCTAACGAACCAGATCATAAATGCCATGGATAATCGAGAATATGCTACTGTAATATTTATTGACATGACCAAGGCGTTCGACTTTGTATCACATAAAATACTCCTCAACAAACTAGAACGACTAGGAATCAGAGGGCCTGCCTTAGCTTGGATAAAATCGTTTATCTCCGATAGAACACAATATACTGAAATAGAATATATAAATATATACAAAGAATTAAATAAATGTAAATCTAGAAGTAAGTTTAATCGTTATGGAGTGCCTCAAGGCTCAGTATTAGGTCCACTGTTATTTCTTTTTTATATAAATGACATTCCCTATTTGACTAAGCTTTATAAATTGACATTATTCGCAGATGACATTTCTATTTTATTTACACATAAGAAAATTGACATAGCGAAAATTGAATCTGACATTAATAAAACACTAAAGACCATCATTGATTGGCTGACATTAAATAATTTACAAATAAATATTAGTAAAACGAAATACATACAATTCATAAATTACAATAAAAAACCACTAAGACTACAACTATCTTACGAAAATCAACAAATTACGGAGGTTCATGATAACTTATTCTTGGGGATTCAGATAGACAGACATTGTAATTGGCAGGCTCACATAGATAGAGTATGTAATAAAATTAATAGATTTGTGTTTGTTCTAAGTAGTCTTACGAGAACAGTGAACGAACGTGCAGCGTTAATGGCTTATCACGGCTATGTGTCAACTGTTCTTAGTTATGGACTTATTATTTGGGGAAACTCCTCACATATAGACAAGGCATTTATAGCTCAAAAGAAATGCCTTAGAGCAATAGCTAAAAAACCGCCGTATGAATCTTGTAAGCCAGTGTTTAAAAAATTTAACATTCTGCCTTTACCGTGCATATACATTCTAGAGGTATTTAAATTTGTCATCAAAAATAAGAATTCTTTTACACAATTGTTAGATAAATACCCCACGAAATATTTTCGTAATCAACACAGATTAATTATAGACAGAAAACCCAAAACAACTATTTTCCTTAAAAATAGCCACTCCATGTGTGTTAAAATTTACAATAAGGTGCCGGCACATTTAAAAGGTTTAACATACAATAGATCTGTAAGAGAACTGAAAAAAATGCTAATGAATAAGTGTTATTACAGTGTAAAAGAATTCTTAGAGTCGTAAACTCGTCTGTGATATATTATCTTTTATTATTATTATTTTAAGGATGGTAAAATGACATATGGAATGAGATTAATTTCTAATTTGTTGTATTTGTTATATTTAATTTTAGTATTTTAAATTGACATGCTATGTATAAAATTAATTGTTCATTATTTATTAAGTATAATATATTTTAGGAGTATTGATTGAATTGTAATTTTTTATTTTTTATTTTATAATATAGTATTATTTTAGGAATTTGAAATGAATTGTTATAAATGACTATTATGTACTTAGATTTAAGACTATATTGCACACCATGTATATGTGGTAGAATGAAAGCTTTAAATAATCAATCTTGAGACCTTTGTAACTTCATTGTAGCAATAAATAAATTCTGATTTTGATTCTGATTCTGAAGGACCCCACACAGGTGATGATCACATTATAGTACCTACACCGCGATCCCTGGTGTTCTGTAAGGCCTTGTTGTCAATCGCTCCACAGATGCACACTGGCGTGAGCACAAAGTGAACAATAAGAATGAATAAAAATTTTATAAATACATAAATGAAAAATAAATAAATAGAAAATAATAAGTAAATAATAATTAGCTATTGCCTAGTAAACATTTTATTTTCTTTATACAGATTTTACAAACAGGATTTTCTGTATTGTCGTTTTCAGTTAGACATATTTTAACAACATCATGAGAATTTTAACAACATGATGAGAACTTTTATTTGTTGAAATAAATAAAATGCAACGGACGTAAAACATCATAACATTTATATCAATATTTTTAAAGCAACATAAGTTGTAAAGGGTTTTGATAAAATGACTAGTGTCAAGTCTTATAACACTTCTGGTAATGCGTAATTGTGACCTCCTTAAACTAGAAACTTTGTAAAAGCTAAAACGTTAGCTTCAATTAATGCTGAAGAGTCATCACTAATAATTTCATGTGGTGCGTTTCTTGCCTCTACTAACCATTTTTTTAACCTTTACTGTGGGAGTCAGTAATCATTTGAAAAATAGGTGTAAAGTAATTCGAATCTGAGGAAATTAAAGCAATATAAATAAATAACCGTTTCGTCAACAGTAATGGTTACTTTAGAGAAACTACGATAATACATATCATAATAATCAATTTGCTGATCAGATTAATAATACAAATGAAAATGTGGTATCAATGTCATTTCACGTATAAAGTTTCATTGTACAATTTGTGTCATCATAAGTATACATAGAATTGGGTGAGAATTGAGTATCTTGCCTTGTCTTTTGTCATACTTAATCTTTCTGATAGCTTCTAAGCTTGGCAGCACTGGTGGGCAGACATTATTTGGGTCTTTTATTAATTTCGCCGCCGGTTCTTTATGTAAAAACATCATAAATAGTGGTTAAAACAACATATTTTTCATGAATATTTTATTATTCTGCTTCATAAGTAAGTAATACTTGATCAAGTAACTGGATACCATCGCCTCTAATATGTTCCCCATAATTATAGGAGCGTGCTTGTTTCATTGATATGTGCCACATGCAATCAGAATTAATTTTCTGTATTCAAGCCTTGGAAAATGGAAAGGTTAGGTTACATTAATGCACACAAAGTCTGTTTGCCTTCTATTTACATTATTTTCAATAACAAAATCAGCTAGATTATTATTTAATACATATTTTTATTAATTATTTCCAGTATTTGCACTGCATCCCCTCTGTCTCTAACTCATTGATGAAACCTGCTGCTGCTGCTGTTATTCGAAAATCAGTCATAGCATGTAAGGATGCCCGATTAAAAAACTCATGCCCAAGCTGTTTAAAGGACTGCCTTAAATGCCATTAACTACTTCAAATACCCATCGACAAACCGTCACAGCTCTCGACTTATTAGCAGCAAACGTTGATAGTTGGGTTTCACCTTGTTGTAAGGATTCAGGCATAATGGCTGAATAATTACATTGTCTTACCAATGAACAGCATCTCTGAAACCCCTATCCAGAATTAACAGGAGGTAATTTTCAATAGCAGTCAAATCCACTTTATGTCAAATTGAGAAAAGTGTACATTTGTATACCGTCATGAGGTATGTTGTTGTGACGCTTTCAATGCTAAGTATAGATTACTATGGGGTTCAAGGTTATTAAATAATAACAAAAATACAGTTAATGCTTACATTTACAGAAAAAACTGAGATTAAAAAACGGATTTGACTTATTTTGTTCCTAAGTTGTGGATTTGACTAATTTTGTTTAAAAGCTGTCAGGATTTGACTAATTTTGTTAAGAATTTGTCAGGATTTGACTACTTTTGAACAATCCAACTAAACTATTTAAATAGGGTTGTCAAATGCTACTTATAAGGTTTTTTTAATATTAAATGAAACAATTGACATGAATATATAAGAAATTATTTATTTAAAGAACATTGACGTTGATAACGAACTTACGAATAGTACCTATTAGCACGAAACAGAATAATCTTCATTCAAGATCGGTTTTTATTATACTTTCTAATATTTTTATATCACAATCATATGACACAACATACAAATATTTCTATCTTAGATTAAAATCACTCTTAATACTATCTTCACTTCAAACACTACGATAAACATAATTTGATCAATGTTATTCATTAAATTAGTTGTATCGAAATGCTACAGGAAATTAAATATTTAGCATGGATCAATTTATAAACAAGAAAATTATTCTGTGAACACGAAATAAAGAAATAATTATTTAACTTGATAAAATTATTCCAAAAAAAGTGGTTAAACACCTTGTGTTCGTGATATCTATATCATATCTCCAACACAAGGTTCTTCAACATGTTCTTCGCATAATAACTCCTCATCATCATCCACATTAATATTATTAGCATTATTTCTGTGACAGTCTATAACAGTTTTGTAATAGTCAAGGTCCTCTCTTTGCATCCAGTCTTTACCAAAATGTTTCGCTAGTAGCTTATCTACATCATCAATTTTTTATTTTTTTATTTTAGGTCGGGTGGTGATAGGATTTGGTGATATGTCTGAAGCATATTTGCCTGGTTTAGTTATGGAACGTCGAGAACCAGTATCATTCTGGTAAAATGGTTCACCTCTCACTATAATTCCTCGAGAATCACTTTTCATTCTTGTGAATACGAACCTCTTACAAGACATTATTTTAAAGTGAAAAGCTTGGGTTCCCTTATGGATTTTTTGGCTTGCTGTCTTCCAATCACATACGTCAATGTCTTTAAGATGAAAAACAGTCTCATGCTTTTTTATTATATCAACATACTCATTAGGTTGTACAATGGTATTTCTCTTCCTGATCTCTTTTTCGGTAACACCAAACACCCTATCGGGTGGAATAAATGAATGTCCCGTGACCGGGAAAATAAGTTCCACTCTTTTTAGTGACTTTGGTGCGCCGCTGCTGAACCATTTGGAAATCATTCCGATAGTAGTGGAGTTCTTATTTTGGCCTGAGCACCCATCAGCCATTAGTCGGAGTACTTGTATACCAGTGAAATCTACATTATTTTGTAGGCAGTGATATAGTGCACTTGATAGTTCGTTTGACCCCTTTGCATGAACATCTTCGGTCCATACATAAGAAAATACATTTTCTTTTGTCAGTTCTGCATGGGAATGACCTACAACTATTGTATAGTTGTAAATATACAATTGGCGGGAATAATAAGTACTTTGGTCAGGTACTTTTGGTAACGGTTGGTTTTTACCACAGTCAAAAGATAATATTTTTACTGTGGGGTCCATGTCTTGCAGGAATGTAAAAAACGATTTGCTTCTTTCTTCGTGAACTGCCAGTTCAACTTGAATTTGGGCCTTGGTTGAATCGTCCTTCTCAATTTTGATTTTTTCCTTCAATTCTATGCATGTGGAACACATATCACTTCTTGGATGACTGAAACTTAAGTTAAATTTCGTGTTAAATATTTTTCTAAAATATGACTCTTTGCAATGACAGAACTGTGAATTTTCTTCGATAAACATTTTGAACATTGATGCAATGCTTAACTCTGATGGATAGGTACGTCGACTTTTAGATCGGCAGTAGTGCGATTCAACACCCTTAAATTTCTTTATAAATGAGGTAATTTCATCTCTCAATCTCACGTTTTTGATCGACTTTCTATCCCCACCACGTTTTTCTACAGCCATCAATCCGGTTTTTTAGTGTCTTGTTAACACTCCTCTCACTCGACCCTTTTTAATTGATAGAGCTTTTAAAAAGAAATTACGGCACACAGGTATCATCGCCCCTCTAGAATCTCTTAAATTGTAAACGATGCTCATATTTTTGGCATTGCCTCTTCCATTTACTGATCTTTTACGGACAGGGACAACAGTTTTGCAGGCTTTTATGATAAAATCATCTTGATACCGTTTATCAGGGTAAGCGTAGAACTGTTCATGAAATCGTTTCATATCTTGCATAGATATATTTATACATCTATATGCCTCACTGTTGTGTCTGCACGGATATCTCGACGGCAAATCGAAAGCCGAATACCTGAAAACGAAAAAAACAGCCAACTTTAAATCATTTTATTTAATTGAAAAATATTAACATTATAAAGTGTAAAGTGAAAAAGTTGCACAACCCTAACTTCAATAAAACTAACGAAATGTTCGACAAATTACTGACCTCTTATTTTTCTTTTCTCCGCGACTATTTGGTCCTGGGACAGATTTTCTCTTCTTTGCCTGATGGCTAGGCACTTCCTCAACACTCTTCTCCATTTTATTCACTTATTATTTAGGTTTTTTCAATAAAAAAACATTAATTAACACGACACAAAAAAGAAACGTTAGGTGCCCACGCGCTGTCTCAATGTATGGAGATCGCAAGATGGCGGCCGGGGTTTGGAGCGACGTGATTGGCTCATACGGATTTGACCATGTTTGTAAGTAAGCCGGTGTGGAATAGGCTAATTTTGAAACTAAGGTTAGTTTTTATTTGTATTTTTTAGGGATTTAGGCTGGATTTGGCTAGTTATAAAAGTTATGAGGCAATGAAGAATACTCTAAAGAAAAATGTTGTGTACCTACTTTAAAATCTATGGATTTGACCACTTTTGAAAATTATTTATTTATAAAATATTTATTTATAAAAACATCTCGTGCTTGAAAATATCTCCTTAATGGCTTAGTTCCTTCACTAAATTCATTTATTGAATGAATGAATGAATGAATATTCTTTATTGCATTTACACATAACATAATAATATAAAGAAATACAAACTTATTAGTACTATTAGTAAACTACATATAAACACAAAAGGCGGCTTTATTGCTATGCAGCAATTCCTTCCAAGCGACCAAAAAGCAGGAAATTATTTTATATTATAAAAAGCAAATAGGCAATGTGCAACAACAAAACAATCTACAACTAATTACTTATTTACTTACATCTAAAAAGTTGAAAATAAAAACATTAATAATAACAATTCTTATTTAGAAACCTTAACTATACAAATAAATATGATGCATTATAATAAATATTATATATTATAATCCATAAATAATACACTACATAATATACAAATACAATATACCAACATTATACATATATTAAATACTATACCAAACATATTTATATATTTTATATATTATAATTACTTATTATTATTTAAAAAGTAGTCTTTGACAAGTCTTTTAAAAACGACTACACTTTTAGCCTGTCTGATATTATCAGGCAAAGAATTCCATAGCAGAATTGATTTTACCGTGAATGAGGACCCAAGAAAGTTTGTTTTAAATAATGGTATGTCCAACAATAATGTTGAAGAAGACCGCAGTTCTTTTACGCTTGATGTACGGAAGACGAAATTCTCTTTCAGGTAAGAAGGTGTTCTGGAATCATGCAGCAGCGAGTAGGGTGACCTGTCCAACAATGAACCACCAAAATTTCCAACCATCATAACTTCAATTTTTTTTTCAATAAAGTATGCTTATGTGTTTAAGTGAGAATAGTAACTATTTGGCTAAGTATTGGAATATGGTAAATTATTATTTAATTACTATTAACGAGGAAAAATAGCCTTTTTAAAAAAAAAAGATTTGGTTCATTGTGTCCATCCCATAGGACACAATGAACCGGGGGGGTGTACTACAATGAACCATAAAGTACACATTGAACCATATAGTAATTTACTATTATTAAAAAGGATATATTAAAACAAAACGTTAAACAATCAGTCTTTATTTTCTTAGGAAAGTGTTTTTTATCAAAATAGAGTACTTATTTATACCTAATAACATTTTAAACTTTGTAATGAAAACTAGTTTCAATAAATTTTAGATTTTTGAATAAAAACATAACAAAACCTTATTCTTAATAGTTACAAAACATAATATCTTAATTCTAAATTATTATTAAAAGAGATCGATTGGTCTTACTTAAAAGTTTTTTAGTGTTGGCACGTTAATCAGTCTTGTTATGATTTAAATAATCAACATAAAAATAATAAAACAAGAAAAATTTAACGCAATGTTAATTGTGACATATCTACGTCAAAAGAAAATGTAGCTTGTCTACGGCTGCTTCCAATTACTTTAGGTTTTGGCAAAATGTATTTAATGTCTTTTATTTGGATTCCTGACATATCAGGTATAATGGGTTCCCAGAAAGTTTGTCGTAGCCTATTTTTAAGTCTTAAGAAACTTACGAAAAAATCTGTATCCTCATCATTGTCGTCTATAATTTCTAATATTTTAGCAACATAGTAAACAGTGCCTTTTTTTAATGAAAATAATATTATGACAAATTCTCCTACTTTTGGGTCTCTTGGCAATGGTTTAAAATTATCATCTAAGGTAATAACATCATTTTCATCGTCATACAAATATTCTTCACCTCCAGACGATGACCCACTGGGCACAAATTCTTCATCGTCTGATGTGTCATCTTCTTCCATGTTATTATTTAAAACTTTCTTTTTAATCTTTTTGAGGGATTTTTTTTCTGTAAATACATTTTTCTTTACCTTTTTTATATCTCTAATGTCTCTTATCTTCTTCTTCAGTGAAATAGCTTCTTTCTCTGGCGTGTCTGTTGCTATCATGCTTTTACCTAGAGTTCTTTTTTTTGAATCGCGAGGTTTAGCTTTAATAGGTGGCATAAACTGCATGGGTGAGATAAAGTGGCTCGTTGTTGGAACTGGTGAAGGAGTACGTGAAGTAAATGTCACAAATGGGGGTGTTATATTATTCAACTCAACCTCCTGAGCTGACATATCCTCGAGTGCCGGTTCTGTAAGTATCGAAGGCGATGTAGGTCTTTCTTCAGTTACATTGTCAGTCACTAAGTCCATGCGAGAAATCTCACCTTCCTGTACTAGAGGATTTTGTGGTCTATCGGTTACGGTACTGGGCAAAAAATCCTCATCAGTAAAAATATTTTCATCAAATGGAAAAATGCCACATTTTTTAAAAGCGTTTACAATGTTCACAGGAGTCATTGCTTTTAAATAAGCAGAACCAACACACTCGGCAATATTGTAGATGGTTATAGGGCGCCCTGGATTTCTCAATAACCACGAATCCAGTGCTGCATTGTAGTAGGTCTTAAATGGGCCATTCAAACCAACATCAAGAGGCTGCAGCTTTGCTGTTGTGTGTGGATGAAGAGTTAGGATCGTAACACCAGAAGATTTTGCCATATCAAGAGCCTCAATTGAAAGATGACTTTCGTGGTTGTCCATAATTAAAAGGGCTGGATTATCTTTAGATGCTGATGTATGCTTAATAAAATGTTTCATAACATCTAAAAATAGTTCAGCATTCATCCACCCTGAAGGTGCAGCCAAACCCAACGTGCCCGATGGTGCACCAGATAACATATGCGGCTGGAATTTCTTTCGTGGGAAAACCATTGCTGGTGGTAAAGATTGTCCCGTCGCGCTTACAATAAAGCATGTTGTAACTAAAGTTCCCCTTTCACCACTAGTAACTTTTCCGACGTTCATGCCTTTACGTGCCAAAACTTTTCCTGGCCTTTGTACAGTTGTGGTTGATGTTTCGTCTAAATTATATAGTCTAGTGCCATCAGAAAAGCTAGGATGTCTCTGCATTACAGATTTTAAATTGCTAAAAAACTTTCCTACGGTGTGTTTGTTAAAAGCAGTAGCTCGAGCAATGCTACAGGCTTCTGGTTTTCTCAAAGATAACTCTGGATGTCTTTTTTTGAATGATCGAAGCCATTCAACTCCTGCCATTTCTGCAGCAGTCCATGATGGAGGTATGTTTTTTTTATTGATTTTAGCCATTTGATATGCGACACGACGACAGTCTTTTGAAGAGAGGCCATAAAATATTTGAGCACAATAATCAATGTATTCTTTTAAATAACCTTCTTCTTCTCGTGTAAAAATTGCATTAACCTCGTAATTTGGAGTTACTCGCTGTATTTCTGGGTTTAATTTGCTCATAGCAACATACCTTCGTACTGTTGGGTAACTGAGGTGGCATTCTTTACTTGCATTTCTAATGCTCATACCTGCCTTAACTAAGTCTATGGCTTTCCTCATTGATTCTTCACTATGTCCTCCCTTTTTTCGTGAATTTACTTTAACTCGACCCATCTAAAACAAACAAAATTTGATGTCAGCTACTCCAATCATGTATGTACACAATGAGCCAATAGCTGGTACACAATGAACCGTGGTTCATTGTTGAACATATGAACATGGTTAACTGTAGAACACCCTAGCGTCAATATTTATAAGTTATGAAAACGTTATGAAAAAATATCACTACGAGATCACTTTTATTATCAAAAGCAAGCCAATGAACATAGCTATATAGCTAACTTATTAATAATTTTGCAATATGCAACAGAAATATGTAAAACTAAATAATACTTACTTTTTTTTTTCAACTTTTGCCACTAGTTTATGACGAATTGCTCGTCACGCAGCCGTCTTGCGCGTGAGCTCGCCGCCGACTGGTGCGGGGGAGAGGGGTGTCGGTCGGCGTTCAGTGTGACCAGTGAGCGCGTTCGAATAACGTTTAAATTTAAAAATATAGCGGTGGTTAACTGTGTACTACTGGTTCATTGTTGAACATTTGACCCTACAGAAAAGAGAGCACTCGATAATTACGCCTCAAGCGTATAGGTAGCCAAGAGAGCTTAGAGCGATATTCCGAGACGTGATCATATTTTCTTAAAGCGAATAGCCAAATTTTGCAGGCGCTCAAGCTTGTTAAGTTTGTCCTCGGTAAGATCTACGAAACACGTATCGGCATAATCCAATATGGGCAAAAATAAGGACTATAGCGCGCCATCGTGATGTCACCGTCCATAGTCCCTTATCTCTAGTACAACTTGTTTGCCCCACCACAATTTGCGTATATATAAGAGGCGTCCGCACCTCAGTAAGCAAAAACACTCTGCTCTCGGATTCCGTCCGATGAACAGACCTCCCACCTTCCGACTTCCTTGTGTAACGCACTATAATATAATAAGTGAAGTGAATCATTGGTCAAGAAAAAAGGTCTTCTTCTCGGGACTGCCGGCATCGAGTGCCCTGTTTCGCGCGTTCTCCGCCAGGGCCCGCCCTGGGCGCTCGTTGCGTCATCCGCCGCGTCGTTGCGGACCGCCCGCTGCCGCGACCGTACAAACCGCCGCGTTCGCGATCGATATCGTTCCGTCGCGGCCAAGTGTTCTATCGTATCACTTTTCCACCGATATAGTGTTGAGTGTCTGTGTTCAGTGTTAGTGTTTTTCGGTGCGTTCCTGCGTCCGAGGAACGGATTGTAAAAACTGTAAGTAGAGTGAACGAAATAGGCACACACCACTGCGCTCCCCCGCGCAAACACACCTCCCCTCCCGTGATGCGGGCGGGGTTGTAATTAGCTAGGAAATTAATAACCGTTTTAAAAAGTAGAGCAGAGCCCATAGCCAGGCTTAATTAATAATGGAGAAATCCATTATTAACAAATTCCTGGCCTTTCTCGAGGCTAAATTCCCAGGAGCCTCAGAGGCCTGGGTAGAATTTAGCGCCAACACCGAGTCCCCGGCTTCACCGGATGGCTCGGATGTAGACTCCTCGGCGCCGGCTTCACCGGAATCCGAGACCACCACCACCACCTCGTCCGCTGAAAGCGAGACCTCGGAGATGGAATGCTCTGAGGTTTCGGAAGTGGACGACGACCAAGGGGACTTCACGGAAGTGAAGTCTAAGAAGTTCAAAAAGAGGAAGCGCTCGGACGGCGCCTCCTCTGAGGACAGTTCCCAGCCGGCCACCACACCGGCTAAACGCAAAAATAAAAAGGAGGGCCCGGCCCCCAAACCGGAATCACCGCGCGCTGTCCCCATGCAGACTGACAGCATGACCGACGCCCCCCCGTCCTCCCAGACGGCCCCCCAGACGGCCCCCCCGTCTTCCCAGAAGGCCCCACCGACCCCCAAATTGCCTCCTCCGCTTATTATACAGGAGAAGGCAAAATGGAATGAAATTAGTGCGGCAATAAACGAGAAGCGTATCAGCTTCTCGTCTGCCCACTCCACCCCCAACGGCATTGTAATGCAGGTCGCCACTCCTGCGGACCACCGCAGACTGTCCAAGTTTCTCCAAGAGAGCAAAATAGGATACCACACCTATGCTCTCGAGGAAGAGCGCGTCCTACGCGCCGTCATAAAAGGGATCGACAAAGAAATCGACCCCAGTCTAGTAAAAGACGACCTCCTTAACCAGGGGTTCCCCGTCCAAGCGGTACACAGAATGTACCACCCGATCAAAAAATACAAGTACAATATGGTACTTGTAACCCTCCCCCTCACCCCCGAGGGGAAAGCCATTTTTAACATTAAATCTGTGTGCCACCTCGTTGGCATACGAGTTGAGCCCCCTCAGAAAAGGGCAATGCCCGGCCAGTGCCACCGTTGCCAACTGTACGGGCACTCAGCCAAAAACTGCTTCGCCAGACCGCGCTGTGTCAAATGCCTAGGCGACCACGGCACAGCCGACTGCACCCGCAAAAGCCCAGCTGAGGAGACTGAACCTCCCAGATGCGTTCTGTGCAAGTCTTCTGGCCATCCGGCCAATTACAGGGGGTGCAGATGCGCCCCCAAGCCCAAGCAAAAGAGGCGAGGTGCACCAAGGCCAAAGAGGCCCCCACCTCCCCCCAGGCAGAACCTTGTTCCTGCCCCCCTCCCCTCTGTAAATGCGTGGAGCAGCAGGGGACCCCCCCCGCCGAAACCGGAGCCCCTCCCGGTCCCCCGGACAAAGGCGGCCCCCCCTCCTCCCCCACCAGCCAAGGTGGCACCCCCCCCTCCCCCACCAAAACGGGTGGTGAAGGCGCTGCCTCCTCCCACCTCGTACCCTGAGACAAGTTATGCCAAGAATCTTGCCTATGCGGCAGACTTCCTCAGGGATATCGATCGCGAGGAACTTAATGTGTTCACCGCAAAAATAAGAGCTGCCCGATCGTTTGACGACAGATTAGCAGCAATAATCACCCACTCCCGCCTTGTCGACGCAATAAAGGCGCAAACCACCGTCCATTATTAATGGCTTCCCCGGGCAGAACAAAACCTCATTCCCTACGCGTAGTGTCGTTCAATGCGAACGGCATTAGAGACTCTGGTGACGAAATCCGTGAATTCGTCAAAAACCTCGAAGTCGACATCCTACTAGTGCAGGAGACGTTCTTAAAACCTAGCATGAAAACACCAAAAATTGCTAATTATAGACTAGTAAGAAACGACAGAAGTCGAGCCCCAAAAGGCGGCACTCTTATCTATTATAAGAGTTGCCTCCACTGCGTCCCTCTCGAGCCGCCTCCCTTAGAGGCGTTAGAGGTTTCATTATGTCATGTCAGTATGACAGGCCATGAGCCAATCATAATAGCCAGCACCTACCTAAGGTGCAAAAGTAGTTTCCCTCCTAGCGACCTACAAGCGCTATTCAACTTAGGCAACGCCGTGTTCATAGCCGGCGACCTAAATTGTAAAAACACAGAGTGGGGCAACGTAAATAACAATTCAAACGGCTTGATTCTGTCAAATCTCGCCGACTCACTTAATTTCATTATTATCGCTCCTGAAAACCCCACCCGCTACGACACTTGCAACCGCCGAAGCGGCATAATTCTAAACCCTAGCACTATAGACATAGCGCTGTGCAAAAATGTCTCTCTCGACATCTCTGCCGAGACACTCTCCGAGCTTAACTCAGACCACAGACCGGTAAAGTTTACAATAGGTAACTCTAACCGTTTCAATAACGTAAAGAAAAAGATTATCGACTACAAAACGTTAGCCGATAACATCCAAAACCTTCAATCGACTCACCTCGATAAAATCCCAGACACCATAGTTAGTAGCGAAGCCGCTATAGCGGCCGCATCCGACTTGACCGACCACCTGGTAGCGACCATAGAAAAGTCGTCCCGGGAGGTGTCAATGAACCATGAAGGTCACTGGCCCCTACCGGACGACATAAAGGAGTCCATCAGACTCCGCAATGCGGCTAAACGCACCTATGATCGCTACCCGTCAGAGGACTGTCGGAAAGCCCTCCGTCGTCTCGAAAGAGAAGTAAAGTCCAAAATTAAAGAACGCAAAACAGAAAGATGGGACCGACTTCTGAGCGAATTAAAGCCCTCACACGTGGCCTACTGGCCCCTCGCGAAAGCCCTTAAAAATAACACGGAGAGCGATATGCCTCCACTCGTCAGACCAAATCGTCCTCCTGCACTGGTAGATGAAGACAAAGCCGAAGTTCTGGCCGACACAATCGAACAACAGTGTCGGCCAAGTACCCTCCCGATTGACCCTACGCACCTTAGGATTGTCGAAAATGAGGTGGAGGACCGACTCTCGAGACCACCAACGGAGTCACTAAGACCGGTGGACTCAGAGGAGGTCAAAGACATCATTAAAGGCTTACATGCCAAAAAAGCCCCCGGACAGGACGGCATCTCAAATAAAGTTCTAAAAATGCTCCCCTCCGAAATTATTCAACTCCTAGTGAATATCTTTAACGCCCTTTTAATAGGATGTTCATTCCCAGATATCTGGAAGGTAGCTATTGTAATAGGCATACACAAACCGGGGAAACCCCGGGCGAAGCCCAGTAGCTACCGACCAATCAGTCTCCTTAGCTCCCTTGGCAAAGTTTACGAGAGAATAATTCTCAAACGTCTTAAAGACGTCATCCAAGAGAAAAATCTCCTTCCAGATGAGCAGTACGCCTTCCGCGAACGCCATAGCTGCCCCGCCCAAGTACACCGCCTAACGGAGTACATTCTCGAAAAAAAGAACAACCGAGAAAAGACTTGCGCCGTATTCTTCGATATCGCAAAAGCCTTCGATAAAATCTGGCATAAAGGCCTAATTTTCAAATTATATCAGCTCGGCATACCCGACAGTTTAGTGCTGATTATCAGCAACTATCTCAAAAACCGAACATTTCGCTTCCGAGTCGAAGGCGCACTGTCCTCCCTAAGAGACTTAGAGGCCGGAGTCCCTCAGGGTTCGGTCCTCTCGCCCTCCCTATACAATCTGTACACCTCAGATATCCCCCGACACCCTAGGGTGCATAGGGCCATGTTTGCCGATGACACAGCTCTGTTCTGTGCCAGCAGACACATTCGCAACGCCCAATTATGGCTCCAAGAGGCCGTCACCCAGCTGGGTGAATGGTTCTCTAAATGGAGAATCGAGGTAAATCCCGAAAAAAGCAAAGCAATCCAGTTTTGCCGAACAAATATCCGATTGAAGCCTATCAGTCTGCACGGGAACATCATTCCGGAAGTCACCCACGTTAAATACCTCGGAGTAACTCTAGACAGGTTGATGACCTTCAGTAGACATATTAAAAACTCGGTCCGAAAAGCGAAATTTGTACTCTGCAAATTATACGCACTACTAAATGCACGCAGTAAGATGCCCTTAAGGCACAAGCTGACGCTATACAAAACTTGTGTTAGAACAATACTCACTTATGCGTGTGTCTCTTTCGCACACATAAGTGAAGATCAGATGAGTAATCTACAGAGAGTCCAAAACCGGTTCCTGCGTATGGCAACAGGAGCACCCGCGTATATGAGGAACATCGACCTGCATAGAGACTTCGAATTAATCACTATTAAAGCCCACATCAAAGAACTTGTAGAAAGATTCTTTGAGAGAGGCAAAGTTCACCCCAACCCCCTAGTTAGAAGGGCAGTTGATTATGACGTCAATTATAATACGTTTAGGAATCCCCATAAACGGCCTAAGCACATCTTAGCCGACCCAGTAGACAGGATAACAGAATACGTAACGTACTGTGTACAGTTACGTAAACACAAATCACACGCACCCGCGTTACACACGCACCGGAGACGGCGCCGGCGTCGACTCCGATGTCTTACAGCTAACACGGACACACGTACAGACGTACTGACCGACTCTGACACGGAACCGAACCCGCGACCGGGAACGAGTTCGGATTCCGCCAGACTAGGCACCCTAAACATTAATCGCGTTCGCGACATTGATATAGAGAGCTCTATCAATACTGCGGACAATTTACTCGACATAAGGACAATCGCGCGCGCGTCCACCCGACCGCACGCGGGAGGGGGGAGGGCCGGCCCTCCTAGTCAAATAGATTAAAATACCAGAGCTACTCTATCGCGATAAACACTCGTACGCCGTTAGGTTTTGCTACGCGCGCGAGCGGCTTCACACATCAGCGTGTGCGGCCGGGGTCGGACCCCTAGTACCAACCCTAAATAAATTATCCTTTGTCCCCCAATATCCGGATTACGTCGCCCACTAGGGGGTGACGGGGGGTCTCCTGACCCCTTTCGAAAAACTAAACCTCAAGGCTGCTAAACGGCAGTCTCCTTACCGACGAAGCTGAAACGGCCCTCTCACACAGGGCCGGTAGCGTAGACCCATTCGAAAAAAAAAAAAAAAAAAAAAAAAAAACCTCAGTAAGTCAGTCGCTCGCTAGACGGCTCCGAGTACGATTGCTCCCGTAGTCTGCTCAGAGTCCAGTGCTTTGCTTGATCGATGCCCCGCGTCATTAAGTAAAAGCTGGCTAGGAGGGATAAAGGTTGCGATGCCACGCGTCCTACCTGCGATCCCATAGTAGGGTTCCGCATGAATGTCTACAGTCTATAAATAGTAAAATATGTACATGTGTTCTTTGTATGAACCTGAAATAAACTGAGTAAAGAAGATATTGCGAGTATTATTACTAACCCTACAGGACTCGGCAAGTAGGATCTTGGTCTTAATCGGAAGCAAATTCTTCCACCTTCCCAGGGAATGCCATACCGCGTATACCTTCTTACTGACATTTATTATTACGCTAGCATTCGATGTTGTAGCTGAATAAGGGCCTTACACATCTACAATGTATCCATCCGAGCACACCATAAGTAAAGGCTTTATAAGGTTTCTATACTTGTACAAAGAATATGTATTTTTTTGGTACATGTAATTAGAACTTTTCTGGACATACAAATATGTTCCATCAATTTTAATAACTGGCTGTCTATTCACTCCTCCAAATAACCGATTTTTTTATTTTTTATTATTAAAATTGGGACCGTCTATGGACTGTTCGTCCATATCCTTTTTTTTGTTATTTTATTATTTAGATATTTCGCACTGTGGCGGTACCCACAATTCGCCTAACATTCCTGCATCGCGCTATCGAAGTTTCGGAGAACGGCAAGATATATACAACGTCTGAGATGACGTCAGTGGGCTTCGGCCTGACCGAGCATGCTATCTCGCTCGGTCGGAAGATCTTCCTTTTCGGCCGACACTAACAACGTTAAATTGGTGACCACCGACAAGAACACGCATCCTTCTGGACATCAATCATCATCAACACTCCCCGCCCCTCCGCACCACGTCAGCAGACATCAAGCATAACCGGGTCGCCTCGACCATAAGCCGCGTTGGAGGTCCGCGCCGGTCGAACCCGCGTCTGGCTTGAACGGGGCAGCCATAGGCTACAACGACCGGTCAGCAAGCAGAGCACGGGGTCCCTCTCCTGGTCATTGCACGCGTAGCTTCGGCCCACACCTGACAACACAAGCGCATCGAAGAATACCACAGGTCTTCGGGGGGGAGTGATGTGGCGGTACCCACAATTCGCCTAACATTCCTGCATCGCGCTATCGAAGTTTCGGAGAACGGCAAGATATATACAACGTCTGAGATGACGTCAGTGGGCTTCGGCCTGACCGAGCATGCTATCTCGCTCGGTCGGAAGATCTTCCTTTTCGGCCGACACTAACAACGTTAAAGCACCAAGGATAATAATTGATATAATATTTTCTTGATATAATATTACTTTATACGTGGGAGAGCCATGCTTCGGCACGAATGGGCCGGCTCGACCGGAGAAATACCACGTTATCACAGAAAACCGGCGTGAAACAGCGCTTGCGCTGTGTTTCGCCGAGTGAGTGAGTTTACCGGAGGCCCAATCCCCTACCCTATTCCCTTCCCTACCCTCCCCTATTCCCTTCCCTTCCCTACCCTCCCCTATTACCCTATTCCCTCTTTTTTTTTTATGAAATAAGGGGGCAAACGAGCAAACGGGTCACCTGATGGAAAGCAACTTCCGTCGCCCATGGACACTCGCAGCATCAGAAGAGCATCAGAATATCTAAAAATTTTGTTTGACAAACTATTATTTTTTTAAACAAAACTGTTGAGAATCTGAAGCTCTAGTGTACATTGGCAAGATTATACTGGGTTGGTTATTGTTGGGATGTCTTACTTCAGTGGAACGAGTAGAGAAGTTCAGAGTCCATATTCATGTCAGGGTTATCATTCGTGCGAGATTTGGTTCCCATAAGCGTGCCAGGGTCAATGTGCAGGGCAGTATTGGTGTCCATATTTGTGTCAGGGTCGTCAGAATGGGAAGAAGAGTCGGAATCCATTGAAAAAAGCCAAGCAATTGCAATAATATCTCACACGAAAACAAAATTCACGATGCACGAAAACAAAGCGAATGACGTTTCATATGGTGCTCCCACACTGCCCTTAGAAAATGTTTAGTAACGTTAGTAAACATTTGTTAGCAAACATTTAATCACAAATGTTAAAAATGTTTTCATGTTTGAAGACGTTTAGTAAACGTAAGTTAACAAATTATAACAAAACAAAACATGTGTTATCTTTTGTTTGTTAATTTTTTATAAACGGTGTGACGGCGGCGTAGGTAGTGAGTCGGGGAACGCCTCCGACTCACCACATACCATAAGACTCGTAAGTTAAGCAACTATCAATGCCCAAATCCTTGAGATAGTCTGTGGCACTATACTTTCCTCTAGCTTGTATCGTTTGGCGCATCCAATAAGAGCGCTTTTTCTTCTTTTCTAAACAAAAAATGAATGCTATTCCAATGAACAAATCCATAGTTCGTAACAAAATGTAACAATTGACAACATTTGTTAGTAAATGTTTTTATGTTAGAAAATGTTTACAAACATTATCTAACAGCAGTGTGGGAGCGACATAGACATATTATCGTATTTGTGTTGCCATAATATTAAAAAGTTATTGTAAGTATATATTTTGATAATTAATGACGTACATTTTTTTAATTCACTATAAAAAGTGTTTGAATAAATAACATTCTAATAACAGCAAATTATTTGCGCATTTCTATAGTCTATTAGCATCATTTGCTGCGTAGTATAGCTAAAAAAAGCGTAAAACAGTGGCATGACTATAATATTTTACCAATTTTTAAGTTAATTTCAGTGTTATTTTTCACGTTATGCACTCTGAAAATGACACACTTTGTTTTATTTGGATTGAGTAACAGATTGTTGGAAGAGAACCATTCTAATATAAGACCAAGGATTTTTTCGCTTCAATTTTTCCATAACTTCTATAGCAGTAGCTTCCCATAGGTTTGCTAAGATCTTGTATTTTAGCAAAATATTTTTCAGTAAATCCTGGTACATCCATAGTACTACATATTTCTTCAAACTGCGAATACCCTATGCCACTAGCAATAATGCCTGAGCACGCAGCAGTTCTAATATCAACATGCTTTGATGAACCTGAATTATCTCATGTTACTTTAAAGAATTCACCACATAAATTACATTTTAATTGGTTTTTATATCGTTTTATAAGTGACCAGGGGAAATACACAGTACTGGGGAGAGACAAGGTATACAGGGGAGGACACTTTGTGAACTGGGAAGAGATTAAAAAAAAAACAAGGTTATTTTACGCTTACGAGACATTTATAAAATTAAATGTTTCGTAAGCGCTAGGTCCAAAACATAAAAGCAAATCTTTTGAGGCAGTATAACTCTTTAATCTCAGTAAAAAAAACTCTTTTTTGAAAGTATAAACAGTATAAACATTAGAATTTTATTTTTCTTGCCATTTTGTTATTGTTAATTTCTTTACTATCAAAACAAAACTATATAACTTTCCTATCAATAGGCAATAATTAAATAAAAAGAAACAAAAACTGAAAAACTCTTTCAAATGTTAGCATTCGATGTTGTAGTTGAATAAGGGCCTAACACATCTACAATGTATCCATCCGAGCATACCATAAGTAAAGGCTTTATAAGGTTTCTATACTTGTGCAAAGAATATGTATCTTTTTGTTACATGTAATTAGAACTTTTCTCGACATACAAATATGTTCCATCAATTATAATAACTGCCTATTTACTCCTCCAAATAACCCATGAGGAATTAATAAATTCCTTTCTGATATCTCAGTCCGGGTTAAATTATTGCTTCCCAAGTTATTTGGGACAAAATCTCACTCCAATACATCACGTGATTTACCAATTAATATGGTGCGAGGTTTTTTTAAATCAAATCAAATCAAAATTGTTTTATTTCTGAATAAATTTAAAATAAATGTTTTCAGAAAGTCCTACATGATGCCTACCACCGGTTCGGGAACTAACCCGGCGAGAAGAACCGGCGTAAGAAACTCGCACGGGGCCCACTTTTTTACCAAAAAAAGTGAGAAAAAAATTAATCTTTTAAAATAAAGTTTACAATTTTGTAACTAAATATTATATACAATATCCACATACATAATTGTAAGTCCTATAATAATGAAGAAGTAGCCTTGCAAGAAGCCATCCTACTCCCAAGGTGTGCCATCGTTTATGAAATCATTGACCTTATAATAGGCTTTGGCACACAAACGTTCTTTAACTACTTTTTTAAATTTATTAATGGAAAGATTTTGAACGTTTTCTGGGATTTTGTTGTAAAGGCGTATACATTGACCTTTAAAAGATTTACTGACTTTACTAAGTCTGATCACCGGCATATCTAGCTTGTGCTTATTTCTAGTATTCCTAGAGTGAATGTCACTTTTAACTTTAAATTTACTTATATTTTTTCTAACATATATTACATTATCCAAAATGTATTGAGAAGCAACAGTTAGAATACCAATTTCTTTAAATTTATCTCTCAGAGATTCTAAAGCAGACATTTTATAAATAGAACGTATGGCTCGCTTCTGCAGCACAAATATTGTATTAATGTCGGCAGCGTTTCCCCATAAAAGGATTCCATATGACATCCTACTATGAAAATAACTAAAATATACTAATCGTGCCGTATCTTCGTCAGAAATTTCCCTAATTTTTCTGACTGCATATGCTGCAGAACTGAGCCTACCTGCAAGATTAACAATGTGAGGACCCCACTGTAATTTACTATCAAGTGTAATACCTAAGAATACAGTGTTGTCTACCAAATTCATCTTCTCATCATTTAATACTACATTGGTTTGGACTTGCCTAACATTGGGCAAAGTAAACTTTATACATTTTGTTTTACTAGAATTTAAAAGTAAGTTATTAACATTAAACCAATGTACTATTTTTGAGAGAGCACTGTTTACCTCGTCGTAGTTCGACTGTTGTCGCTTCACTTTAAAAATAAGTGAAGTGTCATCAGCAAAAAGCACTATTACACTATACATTATTATTATCCTTAACTAGATAAGGTAAGTCATTTATATAGATGAGAAAAAGAAATGGGCCTAATATAGATCCCTGTGGGACACCTAATTCTATTTTGGTTCCTTTGGACCTTTTACTATTAACCTCAACCCTTTGAGTCCTATTTTTAAGGTAAGAAGTCAAAAGGCTGAGAGCAGAGTCTTTAATTCCGTAGTGGCGCAATTTCCTGATCAATGTAGCATGCTCAACACAATCGAAGGCTTTGGAGAGATCGCAAAAAACACCTAAGGCATCGTGCGACTCCTCCCAAGCCTCAAAAATACTGCAAAGGAGTCCTATACCAGCATCCGTTGTGGATCGACCCTTAGTAAATCCGTATTGATTATCATGTAATAAATTATTAGAATTAAAATGTACTAGTAATTGTTTTAAAATAATTTTTTCAAATATTTTACTAAAGGTCGGTAGAATTGATATAGGCCTGAAATTCGTGGGATCCGATTTAGTTCCGGCTTTGAATAAAGGAACAATCTTGCTATGCTTCATTAAGTCAGGAAAAACACCATTTTTTATACAGTCATTGAAAATCATTGCTAAATGAGGAGCTACGATGTCAATTATTGATTTAATAATTTTTGTGGACATGCCCCAGAGATCAGCAGTATTTTTGATACTCAACAATTTAAAGGTATCAATAATATCTCTGGGGTTAATTTCTCTAAACTTAAAATTGACATCACATTCCTTTACATTGTCTCTGAGTAGCATTTCGGCAGCTTCAGACGAAGAATTTAAATTTTTTGTCGTTGAGACCGGAATGTCAGCAAAAAACTTTTCAAAGACCGTCGCAACTTCTTGATCATTAGTAATCTTTTTATTTTCAAAGTATAGTTCAAAATCAGAGCTACGACAGGTGACATTTCCAGTCTCACCCGCTATTACCTGCCATGTTGTTTTGATTTTATTTTTAGAGTTTTTAATTTTATTTTTTATATATAGGGCTTTAGCAGCTTTACAAACTTTTCTGAAGGTTTTTGAGTAGTTTTTAACATATGCTTTAAATACTTCACTATTGTTAATACACCTTTCATCATATAAGTCATATAATCTTTTCCTACTTATTTTTATTCCTTTTGTTGCCCAATTAATAAATTTAGTTTTTTTATTACTGTTTCTAACCGTTTTAGAAGTAAATATTGAATTAAATTGAGTTCTTATCACCTTAAATAATTTATTAAAAGCTTCATCAGAGCTATGTGAGCTGTCCAATAAATGGATATTTGAATTTAATTTACTTCTAAATTGCTCAATACGTTTTGTGGTCACAGGAATAAACACAAGATTTTTCTTCGCATCACTGTCACATTTGATATTAAAAGAGGCTATTTGTCCACAGTGATCAGAACTTAGCTTATTAATTATTTCTTTTTTGTCTGGAATAAGATTAGTAAATATATTGTCAATACAAGTGGCTGTAGTCTCACAGACCCTTGTTGGTTCCTGAAACAAACTGTAAAGGTTATACGATTGAAATAAAGATGTGAATCTAACAGTAGTTGAGGTTAAATCTAATAAATTAATGTTAAAATCGCCACATATAATAACCTTTTTGTTAGATGCACATATTTTTGACAAAATTTGTTCCATAGTTACTTCAAAAGATTCGTATAACCCTGATGGAGGCCTGTATACGCTTACAATTATTAGATGGTTCAGCTCTATGCAGGCCACTTCTATTATTCGTTCAGTAGAGAGACTCACAATATCCTTACGTTCCTTAAATTTAAAATTGTTTCTGATTAATATTAAAGAGCCGCCTCTAATGGCATTTTCTCTACTGAACGAACTTGCTATCTGGTGATCATTGAAGTTGAAAATGAGTTCATGTGATCTAAACCAATGTTCAGATATACACATAATATCAATGTTAAATTCCTTAAAAAATAACTCAATTTCAAGTTCTTTACCTACCATACCTTGTAAATTCTGATGCACCAGATTAATTAAATTACAATTATTTTCACTTACTATATTTGAATCTATTAAATTGGTAGGATTTTGACTATTTAAAGGTAATTTATTTCTGCAAGAGATTTCCTCCATTGTCTTATTATCTAATTTAAAGAAATATTTGGAACATATTCCAATTCGTTCAAAATATGACTTATATTCTGCTCAATAAAAGCAGTAGTCGAGGAAGCCAAATACTTGGCTGATTTTATAAACAAAAAGTTAAATAGCAACTTGGCTATACGTCTTTTATAAAAATGAGATAAGAAGTACTTATCTCTTTTCATAGTAGATAATTTAAAATCTAAATTATTAATATCTACAACCTGACATTGTGTATGCGAGTCATTTAAAATAATACAATTATTATTTACAGCTGTATACATTAGGCTATTCAGCTGATACCTGGAAATGTTTTCTTTATTATATCTCTTTGGCAACATTTGAATGTAGGGAAAAGTAAACAATATGACTTTTGTAACATTTTTTATATTAAATAATTTGTCCAAATATTCAGTCATCTGTTTTTTGTTTAATTTTCCTCTCCTCCCAACTAAAAGTATTAATGTAGTATTCGGACAATATGTCATAGTTAAAGCCCTTTTTAAAATTTCAGTGTAAGAAGCTCCGGGCATACAAAAATTAGAAAAAGATTGTCCAATACACATTCTATTCAAATATACACCTAAATCCTTACCTAACTCGTCACTGACTAAAGTAATGTTTGTTGGGCATTCCGTATGTACCTTCTGACTGGAGCATATATCTGCAATATTATTTAAAACGGAATGATCAGCTTTATCTGAGGAACCGTTGATTCTCAATAAAGAATAAACCCGCTCCTCATTGTAATGAGTCACTTCGAGCAGATCATTCATTGCTGATATATGCCCCTGCATTTCTTGCTGTGACAACTCATATTTCTTTTTCAAATTGTCTAAAGAGTCTAGAAGTATTGAAATCTCTGCTTGTAGGTTGCATACATCGGCCTCATAGCTACACTTAATTTGCTCTAAGTCAATTTTACAATTTAGCAAATTATTATTCAAAATTTGGTTTTCTTTAACAACCTTTGATAAATTATTTAAACATTTTTTATTTTTCAGTGACAGTTTACAATAATTCTTGATGCACTTTCTGATTCTAATATATTTCTTTAATTTTTTCCTACTATTCATTTCACACAGTGGCAATGAATCATCACCGGTTAAATCAACAGTAGAAATGTCAATGTTACATGATTTAGAGATAGAATGTGACTTACTTTTACTATGGATAAGTTCATCATACAAGATTTGTGTTTGGGTGGCACTTTGAACATGTATTTGTTCTTTAAGTTTTAAAATATAGTCCTCAGCATTATTCAATTTAATTTTCAAGTTAGCCGAGTTCTTGAGAGTGTCTTCATACTCCTCTCGGCATTGGTCGAAGCCATCAACGATGTCCTGTAGTTCCACGTTTTGCTTATGAATGTCCTCAATGTCCAAGCTTAACTTGTTAAGTTCTAATTTTAAATCCTTATTCTTTTGTAAAACAGATAGCATTTCTTTTTCATTATCATCTCTCTCCCTTAACAGCATTTGGCACTGGTCCTTATATTGTTTTAGTTCAGTGAGGGCCACACGAAGTTGCTCCTCAGTACGGCGGACCACGGCTGAGCGAGTCATCATTTTGCTGTCCATTCCCAAGCACTGAAATTAGTTTTATAATATATTAGGCTAAACTGGGCTTGATTATTAGAATTAATTACTTATAAGTCACCTTTTACTATATAAGCTAAAGCCAGCCTCAATATTTCAGTGTATTTTATGTACAGTTACTATGAAAATGGAAAGGATAAGCAAAGTGATAAGGAATGAATAGAATTGAGATTAAGACTATTGAAAATAAACAAGAAACAAACAAGGAGACCAAGAACAAAGTGTGGAAGACAGTATAAACAGATTGAATAGTAATTATTAAATCTGAATAACTGTACAACTCAATATTTAATAACTTAATTTTTGAGTATTTTTGAGGATGACTCTTTGCTTGTTTAATGTGTGTGAAGTATTCGAGTTTAGTGTATGTCTGGGCTTGTTGTTTTTATCTTCAACTTCGCTTCCACTACTCGTCAAGCCAAGAGAGAAGTAAACTTTGCCAAGTGTGTTTTGGACGTAGCTCACAGGGGTGAGCGATGTGGAGTTGATTTTTTATTGTTGTAATTGTAAAAGATGACTTCTAAATATGAAAATTAAAAGCAATACTCCCCGGGTTTACGCAGTCTTTGGGAATAGATCCAGCTCCAATTTGAATTCGTCCAGTCGTTGACAGTTGGCACTTGGCTTGAACTTTGGTTTGTAAAAAACTTATGTTTTACACAAACACTGCTAAGGGTGAAGAGTTACAACAGTTTCTAACACTTTGCTTTTCGTTTGTAATAATTTTCAACATAGAATATAGCTTAAAACTTAATATAATTAAATAAAATAGTTGGGAGGTTACAATTTTTCATAATATTCAGAGGTGTTGTAATTCTTTGATCGCTTTCACCAGTTCGCAATTTAATGAGATAGGCGGCAAGTGCTAATTTATTTCTATGGACAGCTTGCATCCCTGATGCCTCTAAATAAAGTTGCTGAAATTGTTCTTTGCTTAATCCATTCCAATAGTAAGCTCATCGGACAATGTTTCTATATTAGAAAAATCTAAGATCAATTGTCTTTCATTGGCAAAAATTGCAAATTCCTGAATGTGTTCTGCATTAAAACTATGAATCGGTTGCTGGATATTACCAAGTACCTCCTAATTATCATTGTATAAATGAAAGAAACAAATTCTACAGTTTTGTGGTACATAAAAATTATAATCAAAGAATAACTTTATTCTCAGCCACTTAGGAACAACCACTCTTTGAGTTAAATGACATTATGGATAAAAACAAAACTACTTAATGGAATCAGGCGTTACTTTGCGGAAATCTATAGCTTAAAATTTTGTTTGTTATTATTTTTAGCAATATTCCGCGAAATAAACTTCCACCTTTAAGAAAATGAGTGAGTGTACGCACGCATAAGCATGCGTATTGCGTTGAGCACGCGGTTCCCGCGCAGTCAACAAAACTGAATTTGGCTTATGATATCGATATTGAGTAGGTATGTAAGGACATGTAAATAATATTACGTTAGGTTGTGGAGAAGGACATAGGAATTATCCTATTTAACATTTTCCATGATAAAAATTATTTTATCATGGAAAATGTTCGGTTTTCATGCAATAAACTTTATTAATTTGCATTTAAGCTGCTGAACCAATTTTGAATAAATTTAGTTAATGTAGAAATAATTAGTTTATCACGTGCAGAGTTGGTCAAAAAGTACTAAGTAATTTTAATCAGATTACAAATGAATTAGATTGAAGTAATTGTGCACCTGAAATTACCCGTAAGTTGATTAAAAATAATAGTATGCATGAAATGTTTTTAGTTTTTTTTAGCGCAACACATAAGAGCACTCTGGTTTCAATGAAACCAGAGTGCTCTTATGTGTTGCGCACACACTAGGGCACTATAAAAATACTCTTGTTTAACTGGCCTGATTTCATTTAAAAGCAGAGTGCTCTTCTGTATTGCGCGCACACTTGGGCACTATAAAATTACTCCTGCGTTACTGGCCTGGTTTTATTAAAACCGGCCACCGCCACCGAAACCGGTGTGGGAGTTTTTTTATTTATTACCATATTACCATCATTGGACATTGGACATAGGTAATTATTGAAATACTCGTTAGTCTATAATCTAATTATTGCAAACTAAAAACATTTCATGCATAATATTATTTTTAATCAACTTACGGGTAATTTCAGGTGCACAATTACTTCAATTTTTTTAATTATTACTTCAATTATTCAATTTATTAATGCTATATACAAAACCTTACTTACAGGAATAAGCATTAACCATTTTTGTACTCTAGAATATGCTACAGTGGGTTTTCAAAAAAATGGATTTCACTGTCGTAAAGCTTATGTTCTCTTAGAATAAAACTGCATTATTAACTCAAAACCCGATTTTATGTGGAATAGATCTCCAATGCTAAACAGCAGCCATATTTATTTCGTACAATAAATATTTATAATTGTAATGTTGTTTAGATTAAACGAATACTACTAGTATTTAGGAAAAATATATAATTTGTTTTTTGCGCAGAAGACAAGCCAATGTAGATAAATAAGAACATCCCATATACTGTTACTTAAACACGTCACATGCCTGTGTTGCCAGGAGCGAGGTGAGCTACTGGCGGTCTCTGGGGGTTCGGTGCGCGGGATGGTGCGTCAACCGGCCCCTCGAGAAGCTTTACTGGCGCGGCGTGCTACGCGCTCCCTACCTTGCCAATACGCTCATTGGAGAGCCAGAGGTACTTGTTTGTTTCATCCTGTTTATGGCATAATTTGTTCACTTCATACAAGTAGATACCATTTAGGGGGGCGACTAACCCTAAAGTGTCGATTTTATAATTAATTTTTATACTTGAAAATAAGCCCCGAATTTTTTCATTTTCTAAAATTAGATACTACATTATATTTCCGAGAATTCGATCTGAGCAAAAACACGATATCTTAAAATTTTCTCGATAGAAAAAAATCACGAAGATGCATCTAATTTTCACGAATTTTTCATTTATTGCCATAACCGTGCATTGAACTAAGTTAATATTTAAACACATTGCATAAAATTCTATCATTGAGAGATCGACCAAGCGGATTTTTAAAATGTTGTGTATTTATCGCGTTATTGAGAAAAAACTACAGTCTGTCAATAAAATAAAGTCATGAAATTAAAAAGTGGCTACATCGTAGTGTCATCCTTTTTTTCTTAGATTGATTTGAAAGGGATGACACTACGATGTTGCCACTTTTTAATTTCATGAATTTTTTGACAGACTGTAATTTGGCGATGAATCCGCGTCGTTCTTTTTCACCTGGCATATGAAAGACGGGCGTGAGTGTGAATAGAGAAGGACGATGTTTGATTTTTGGGGTTAGTCGCCTTAGATTATTAATATTAAGAAATAATAGTATGTGGAAAATCAAGAAATAGTACGCAATAAAAAAAACATTATTATAATATCGCTTTTAGCATTAACAAAACCCTCTTTAATACTTCAAATTCATAAAATATTTCTATACTTACGCACCTTGTCGCACAAGGTCATAATAAATTTTGAAAATGATTAGCACTTATGACTTTGTACGAAAGTACGATGTAGTCGTTATCGATAATAATTTACTTATAAAATATGAACAAGATAGTATCGTTAAAAGTATTAATGTTATTGTTTCAGGTTGAACAAAAGAAGTATACAAAAAATGGCGAACGCAACGAGTCTGAGAGAATTTTGTCTACAGGCGAAAAATAATGCACCAACAATAGTTACGACAACAAAGTACAAAAACCGAATCGACACCAAATATTGTAGATTAGGATTATTAATTATTATTTTTATGCTGTTTCAAATTTTTATTTATGCTATTATTAGACACCGAATGGTTAGCGCTTTCAAAGAAACGTGCACAAAATATACACGGCAATAAGAAATATTATATGGATTTAGAGTTTTAGACTAGCTTTTCAATTGCCTCGTGTATTGAATAAAATACGTTTCACCAGCAAAATTTTACCTTACATGTGTTATAATGACCGAAAATACTGTCAATAAAAAAGTTCCAAATATGCAATAACAACAGCATCAATATGTATGTTCCAATATATAAAAATTAAATAAATACCAATGCCAATTTGATGTCTACTAATAGCATTAATTACACTTCGACACACACATTATGAAACATTTTTATGACTTGAACTGCAATAAGAACAAGTTTACATATCAAATATTTAAAGTATTATTATTTTTGTAATGTGCGTTTTTGTTACGTGTGTGTTACACTTATATTCATACTATGAATGTTTATAATGACATGACTTGCCTTGTGAAGATTAAGTATTTCATTATCCATTAACTCATAAAATTATAATTGTTTTACCTGAAATACTGTCATAATATGGTGAGGATAGTGTTTTATTTAAAACTTTGTTATAACTACTCATATTAATTAATTTGGTTAGATGTATGATTATAATTATTCCAATAAGACTGTTTATATATTCATTTAATTTATTATTTAAAAACTATTGATTTGTTAAATTTTACAAATTTTATTTTCTTTCTATGACTTTGTGTTACCAGAATTGAGTATTATTTATATTATAATTTATATCAATGACGAGATATCAACACGTTGGCTTTATAGAAGAGTATCTTTTTAGCTTTAATTATTATCAATTATTTTATGATAATACAATTTTTATATTATTAAAAAAAAGAACGTCTGCTACATATATCTTAGATAAAGCTTCGGAGTAAGTAAGGATACAGGAGAATTTAAGTTAACACTAACGGCCGTTCCCAATATTTGATCTATCTCTGGTTTTGCCCTACTAGAGATAGGAATAGCTCACATTAGACATTAGATACATATATTTTATGTCAATTGTGAGCTATTTCTATCTCTAGTAGGGCAAAACCAGAGATAGATCAAATATTGGGAACGGCCGTAAATCATTGAGCGTTCACACTTCACATCAACAATCCCTATTTTCTAGGGAACCGCAGTGAGAAATGCTATTTTGTTGTGTCATCGCGCAAATTTATCGTTAAGTATATTTAAATTTTCCCTGTATTCGAACTTATTCTTATTACCCTTAATAAATAGAAGGGTCTTATCACTTATGCTATTTGCAACCAAATATGTTTTTTGCACAAGTTTGTGTTTTGTACTGAACTATTGTGATTTTTTATCGGCTAATTTATTATTTATCGATATTTATTATATATTTTAGATTTTCCACGATATTTGATGTTTAATTAGATCTTTTTCACGCTGAAAATAAAGATTACTACTATCTTGACATTTTGTTTTTGTATGAAGGCAGACGTAGTCTCGGCCTTGTTGACTACTACCCATAAAGTTAATATACCTAGCGGAATAGAGCAACAATCTCCGAAATTGGTTTTCATCTGTGTGAAAAATATGTGTCCGTCACAAAAATGGATCTAGTGTACGTATACACTTACACAAGCATGATTGAACATGAATTCTATGAGATTAAATTGTCAACGTGCGGCACGTGCCGACTGGACGTCAATGTATGCGGCTATGTATCATACATCTCTTTTTACCACGCAGTGTTACTGATAGTGACATCTCTTTTGCTCAGGCCTTTTTTTTTCTCTATTCCGCTAGGTATATTAACTTTATGCTACTACCTAGTATATACAGGGTGTAACAAAAATAAGTGATAATACTTTAGGGTGTGTACGTGTTCCTTGTAGAGAGTTCACTGTGAAAGTAGCAGCGCTGAAAGACCAAATTTTTTTTTCACTTTTGTATGGGGAAACTCGTGACGCTGGGGCCCTTGCCCATACAAAAGTGAAAAAAAAATTCGTCTTTCAGCGCTGCTGCTTTTACAGTGAACTCTCTACAAGGGACACGTACACACCCTAAAGTATTATCACTTATTTTTGTTACACACTGTATATCTCCTACTGACACCGACTTTTTTATATGCTCTACCCATCGCCAGATAATTTTAAATAGCAATGAGCCTACCTTGAGCAGATATAGAAAGTCTCATTGATCGCTTTTTTATTCAGGCTTAAAGAAATTCTTCAAATGTATCATGATTCATTTTCATATGGTTTTTAAAATCCTTGTCATCTATTACTATTATTATTGTAATATTACAATACAAATAAATGTTTCCTTATAATATATGGTTTTGTCCATTAATTTCTACGAACAATAAATACTAAGGAAACTTAACTCCCATACTTCAACCGTTTAAACGATTGTCATATTTTAGTGTGCGGAATGGAACCAAATTCAAACTATCACCACTACATAACGCCGTTTGCCAAGCCGATACATACACTCCACTTTCACTTGCCAATCACTCCAAACACATAAAAATATCACAAACCAAGAAAAAATAGACGCATGGATGCACAAGTCCCTACATGGACGCCATCGTACAGACTTAGCTGACACAAACGTAGATAAAACAGCATCAAATGCATTGTTAAGACGCGGTGAGCTATTTCCAGAAACAGAAGGTTTCATGGTGGCGATCCAAGATCAGGTTATTGACACTAAAAATTACAGGAAATACATCATTCGATCATCAGACACAAATAGTGACCATTGCCGACATTGCCACAAACACCATTCAACACATAACAGGCGCTTGTTCATCCATCACACAGACAGACTACAAACATAGACACGACCAAGTGGCAGCAATCATACACCAGACACATGTACTCAAACACAACCTCATTACATACAGCACTCCATACTACAAGTACACACTACCAACTATACTAGAATCATCTGAATACAAGCTTTACTGGCAGGAATTACACGCATCAATATTATCATGATTCTAGTATCACGCGATTCACAAGTGTACTGTGATACTGCGATTCGGCCTATTACACCATCAATATTATCATGATTCTAGTATCACGCGATTCACAAGTGTACTGTGATACTGCGATTCGGCCTATTACACCATCAATATTATCATGATTCTAGTATCACGCGATTCACAAGTGTACTGTGATACTGCGATTCGGCCTATTACACCATCAATATTATCATGATTCTAGTATCACGCGATTCACAAGTGTACTGTGATACTGCGATTCGGCCTATTACACCATCAATATTATCATGATTCTAGTATCACGCGATTCACAAGTGTACTGTGATACTGCGATTCGGCCTATTACACGCATCAATATTATCATGATTCTAGTATCACGCGATTCACAAGTGTACTGTGATACTGCGATTCGGCCTATTACACGCATCAATATTATCATGATTCTAGTATCACGCGATTCACAAGTGTACTGTGATACTGCGATTCGGCCTATTACACGCATCAATATTATCATGATTCTAGTATCACGCGATTCACAAGTGTACTGTGATACTGCGATTCGGCCTATTACACGCATCAATATTATCATGATTCTAGTATCACGCGATTCACAAGTGTACTGTGATACTGCGATTCGGCCTATTACACGCATCAATATTATCATGATTCTAGTATCACGCGATTCACAAGTGTACTGTGATACTGCGATTCGGCCTATTTTTATTTTTTTTTTTATTATTAAATACTCTTGTCCCTGATTTTTATTCGAGGGATTTATGTTCTGAATACAATTTATACTGTCCTATGTCTATACACTTATCTCCTATTTCTATTTTGTGTTCTGTTAATACTATTTACTCCTTTTATTATTTTAACACAATATAGCAAAAATTCTTCCCTATTTTTCTTATCTTTTACTATTTCCTTTATGCTATCAACATTAATTTCTAGTCCTATTTTCATCTCCAGATCATATTTTGGCCTCGAGTATATTGGGCATTCTGTTAGAAGATGTGGTACATCTTCTATTTTACTAGGGTCACACCTGCACGATGGGCTCTCTTTGCACCTGAAGCGGTACAGATACCCAGAGAGCCCACCGTGCCCGGTCAGTGCCTGTGTTATTTCCTTATTGAGTTTAATCTCCTTAAAGACCTTGTGAGCTGCCCCTATATCCTGTGCGAACATTTTAGTGACACCTCCAGTAGTACCCTCTTGGTACCTTCGATCCCACTCACGAAGAGTTTCCTCACGGATTAGCCTCTTCGCGTGTGAGACCGGACACAGGTCATAATGGGGTTTAACCCTCAGTCCAACTGCAGCTTCTTTGGCCAACTCGTCAGCGCGTTCGTTCCCTGTTAGTCCCACGTGTGCCTTGACCCAGAACAGAAATATCTCTCTGTTCTGGTTCAATGCACACGCGATGTTCTTCTTAGTTTGTAAGGCAACCTTATTAATGGTTCCGGCGCTGCACACGGCCTCGATTGCCGCTCTTGAATCGCTGTAGATACCAATTTTGTGATCTGATGTATCTAGAGCAACTTTCGAGGCCCTGCTCAGCGCAAGAAGTTCCGCCTGATAGACTGTGCAGTGGTCTGCAAGCTTGAGCTTAAGGTGCCGCGTCTCCCGATCGCCTGTCCATATTGACAGTGCTGCGCCCACCTTACCCTCATGCTTGCTACCATCAGTGAAAATTTTTATCGGAATGTTGGTATTGTCTATCCCGTTCTGGTCCATCAGGCAGGTGTAGCCTAATCGTTGTATTTGTGCAGGGTGGGGGGTGTTATTAAAAGTTTCCACCGTTTCGATCTCCAAGTCCCGGATAATGGTCTCGGCTTTTCCCTTTCGGGCTAAGTAGAGGTTAGCCGCCTCCCTGATTCGTAGATCAAGCGGCAATATGCCTGAAATAGCGAGAGCTGAGTGCAAGGAGACAGTTCTGTAGGCATAACATGCTTTTTGGGCGAAGCCCCTTTGTATTGCATTTAGCTGCTTCCGTGCACTCAGCTTTCTCGCTGAATCCGCCCATGCACAGGCCGCATATGTTATTGTGGGTTCCACAGCAGCATTATAGATCATCTTTGACACGTTGGCCTTCAGCCCCCAGCTGACTCTGGCCGCTCGTGAGAGCCGAGAGTGTAACTTCACGGCTCTCCGGCAAACATTGTCTATATGGGCGTTGAAGGTCAACTTGTCATCGATGGTTAGGCCCAATAACTTTATTTTGTTGGTCATAGTTATTAAGACCCCTCCCATGCTTAGTCTTGGAGTGTCATATTTGAGCCTGCGAGTGATGACCATGGCTTGCGTCTTGTGGGGAGCGAATTTCAATTTGTTCTCCGCTCCCCACGAGTGCGTATACTCAAGGGCATCTCTCGCAGCCTCATTTATGACGTCCGTAGTTATACCAAAGAAGAGGAGCACTATGTCGTCGGCAAAGGCCTGGACATAGTGCCCCCTCTGAATTAGGTTTTTGAGTAATGGATCTAATTTTAGATTCCAAAGAGAACGACCACCCACCGAACCCTGGACACATCCTTTGTCCGTTTCCTTTTCATATTCCTCTCCAGCGTACCTCACCTTTACCCTCCTGTTCGACAGATAGCTGTCGATCGTCTTTCTAATATTGATCGGGCATTTCTCCTCCGCCAACCTCACCCTTATCTTCGGCCACCATGCACTGTCAAACGCCCCCTCGATATCCAATGAGACCATCACTATAATCTTTTTGTTTTTCAGGTTTGTCTTGATCTGGCTCATAAGTTCGAAGAGGGCGTCCTCCGTGCTTCGTTGAGGTGTGAAGCCGTACTCATGGGAACTCAGCCTAGGAGTCAAGTGCCATCTGAGTCTCCTCACCAACATCTTCTCGAATAATTTTCCCATCACCGGAAGGAGGCCTATTGGTCTATAGGATTTTGCTGTCGTATAGTCCTCTTTATTCGGTTTTCTGAGGACTATGACTGTAGCCTCCTTCCAAATGGTGGGGAAACACCCGAGTTGCAGACATTTGTTGAAGAGACTCAGATAAAACTCTGGATCAGCGTTCACTGTTCGCGCTATTATGTCTGAAGTAAGGCCATCCCCTCCTGGAGCCTTTTTAGGATTGAAACTGTCCATAGCAGATTTAAGTTCGGTCTCAGTAAACGGAGGATCATGATTGTCAGGATCATCTTCTCGGTTCACGAGATCTGCTTGGGATCGTATTCTGCTATGGTATTCAGTGTCTTCTTTGGGATCATCCCGGGGGTAGAAGACCTCGGCCAATTCTTTGACGGACTCCTTAGCGGTGAGTGTGGCTCCTCCTTTTACCAGCAGCAAGTCTTCCTGTCTCTTCCCTGTTTTCCTAAGAACCCTATATATCCCATCCCATACTGTCTCCCTGTCTTGTTTTTCGCAGAACTCCCTCCAGCTTTTGACCTGTTGTTGTTTGGTCTCCTCCTCATACTCTTTTTTTCTGTTTGAGATATTCGTTTACAACATATTCTTTCCTATCTAGTGCAGCACCACGAATTCTTCTGCGGAGTGTCCTGGTCTTCCTTTTCTTCTGTTCTAGCTCGTCATTCCACCATGGGGGCTTTTTTATCGGAATAGCAGCTTTCTTCTTCGGGAGGGTCTCTTCACAGGCGCTTGTCACGACGATATTGTATTCAGTTACGGTTTTATCTAATTCATTTTTAGTGTTTATTTCTGCTATTCTTCCTGTGTTTAAATTTTTATCTATTTTTAATTGGGCTACTTTCTCCAAGAAGGCTGTCCAATTAGCATTTTTAGTATTGTATTTCCGAGTTGCACTATTTGGTTTTATTTTAATTTTTTGTTTACCCATACTGAACACGATTCGGCCTATTACACGCATCAATATTATCATGATTCTAGTATCACGCGATTCACAAGTGTACTGTGATACTGTGATTCGGCCTATTACACGCATCAATAGTATCATGATTCTAGTATCACGCGATTCACAAGTGTACTGTGATACTGCGATTCGGCCTATTACACCATCAATATTATCATGACTCTAGTGTCACGCGATTCACAAGTGTACTGTGATACTGCGATTCGGCCTGTTACACCATCAATATTATCATGGAATCGTGAAATTGATGCGTGTAATACCTGCCACTGGGACCGGACAATATTGACTGACAAGACCGTACATCACAACAGACCGACAACACTTCACGACAAAATTAATAGAACAGTCTACCTCATAGACATTGCAATACCCAATACACATAACTTTACATTAAATTACTTACTGTCTTAGGGTTGTCAATTTTAGGCGGCACGGAGGCGAGGCGGGTTGGTGTGGGAGCGGCCGCCCGCGCTTCTTTCGCGTAACCGCATGAACAGCGGCAACGTCGCGTCGCGGTCTCCCGACTTTTAATAAAAAGTCAATCTTTATTGTGCATATTTTGTGCATATTTCGGCCATTTTTCGTGCATATTTGCATGCATATTTCGGCACTTTGATCGTGCATAATATACTTAATCCGATGTCTAAATAAAATTATAAAAATACCCTGTAAAACAACATTAAAAACTAACGCCTGTCTCTTATACTATGAACAAATCTGTTGTTATGATTCGAACTTTGCTTTATGTGTATTGTGATTTACAATAATTAGTCAATTACTTCTTTTTAATTACGATTTAAAATAAGTAATTGACTGTAAGTAGTTAGTTAATATAGGTACGGTCTACAACACAGAGAAATCGGCAAATTACTATTACGTAAACAAAGCAATAGCGGCAAATTAGTTGACGGATCAAAAGTACATAAAACATTATCTTATTTATACTATGTTCTAGTGGGAAAGTAGATCTACCTACCTACCTACTTCCATTGTGTGATAGAAAACTAATACAATAAAAAAAAAGTAAGTAGGTATCTGATCGTCAAGTAAAAATTCTTACTTATATTATGCTAGAATAAGTGAGTAGTACTGACCTTTCCTGTTCAACAGGTAATTTAAACAAAGACAATTCTGGAATTGTTGCATTACTATTAAAACACCCAAACACACAGCAATATCTATTACTCCTGCGATTATGATCGGACATTTTTGATTCGTTTAGCCGTGGCGCGGCGCGGCGCGAGCGTGCAGCCGGCAGCGTAAAGTGTTAGCCCCGACTGGTAATGCCGAAATATTGTCCGAGATTTTGTTGTGTGCCGTGTGGCGACGCATTGATACTATGGCGCACACATACTCGTACAAGCCGCGCACGGTGCCTTTGTATGAAGATAACTTACTTCCCCTCCTTTTACTATGGCACTACCTACCTTTTCTCGAAATGTTTCGTCGTATTTTTGAATAACTTATTTGCAAAATGTTTTCTTTGTTGTAAAGTTGATTACGAAATAGGACTATCGATATTTTCGAGCCAAGTTCATTTTCATTTTGGGATTCCACTGAATACCCAAATATGTCTAGCGTTTCTGAGCCGAAAACAAGGACTTCTTGAAATTATTTTCTACTATAGATAGTGGAGGTTCTCTATAAACAAAGTTTTGATCGTTAAATAAAACAGATAAAATATATTTTAAAGTATTTTTTGTTTTTCACTAAATACTAATGATATTAGGCATAATATTTTTCTGAGTATTCTGTAGGTTACATAAGTCACTAGTACGAAGAACGCCAGTTGGTCAATCATCCATATCTGGTACCATTTGTAAAGATGGACCTTCGACCGGAGATGAGGTGCGCCTGAAAAAAAATAATAACTTGGTGAAGTTCTTTCAGCAGACAGAGGTACAACAGAATTATAATAAGACAAAAAACGAGATGCTGATTGCAAGTTTTTATTATAGTTACCAGTCACAGTGAAGCAACCAAAATAATAGCTCCCTAACTAGGAAGAGGGGATTTCGCGACAAGCTCGAGCGCGTCAGATTAAGCGTGTTATAGGCTTCCGATGTGTGTCTAGTTGTCATGGTATAGAAATCAGATTTCTCACGTGGTGGGTTAAAAAAAGTTATTTTTGAATATTGAAATCTCATCGGAACTGTCAGATTAAGATATGGGATGTTTAGAATACCCTAAAGAAGCTTCCATATAAACTGTTTGGTAAGCCTGCCTGTAGGGACATTTTAAAATATAAAAAAACTAGCTGTCCCTGTGAACTTCGTGTCACTTAAAAACCTTCCCTGGACTTCTACGAATATTTTAGGACTAAAATCAGCCCAATCCGTTCAGCCGTTTTCGAGTTTTAGCGCGACTAACACTTTTGAAAATCCATTTTTATATATATAAATAAAGCTCATATTTTCCTAACTAAGCTTCGCAGATATTTTATGTTGCACTAAACTCAATGATTTAGTCCTTGTTGTCGAAATCTAGTTATAATTTACCTAAATTAGCAATTTTTTGAAAATATTTTTTTTCATAACTTTAAAATGGCTGCAGTTTCTGAACCCACCGCTAAAGTATAAAACGCTCTTATTATTTTTTTATCAGTTTTATGTAATGTAAAAGTCTCCCTGGCGCTCGAGTGACTACACGAATAGAACTTTCCCCTCCCTTGCTATTTTTTCAACATTGAATTGTTACAACTCACAAAATTTGTACAAGTAAATAATATAAGTTGTACAAATTCTTTGTGTGTTTACAAGAAAGTTGAGAATAATTTCTAAACGTCAAATAGCTAGGGCTAAATTTAAATAATCACAAACAAAATGTAATATTAATGAGAGTAAATCTACGCAACGTAGATCCGGCGGTCGTCCTCGACCTTTGGTAGCCAGTTAGTCACCACGTGACATCAGGAATTTGTTGGATATTATTACTGTTCTAAATGTACCCCTATTCCTTATATTCAAGTCTTCAAACATATAAATGATTATAATTATTATTATATGAATCAGTGTGCTGAATACACATACACACACACACACACACACACATATTGTTATCAACGCAGCGAACGCCCTAAATGATCTGGCCCTTTAGCCAAGACCTTTTTTATCGCTTCGTTATAGAATCGCCGGTAAAAATGTATGGAGTTGACATAGGCGTTCGTTAATATGACGTTGACGTTCGACTCGTCTAATGTCAATTCCATACATTATGTTCAGTGATTCTATGAAGAAGCGATAAAGAAAAAGTCTTGGCTACAGGCTTTGGTAAGTTAACCTTGGGACTCGATGACCAGGTGGACGTAGTGCAGGATGAGCTGCGTCGGCGTCACCGGCCGGTTGTTGAATATCCGCGACAAGTACTTCGCGCGGTTGTAGTAGCTGAAACCGATTAAAATATGCAACCATCGCAAAAAGGGTAATCAAGATTAGAACCATAAAGTTAATATACCTAGCGGAATAGAGAAACAAAGGCCTGAGCAAGAGAGATGTCACTATCAGTAACACTGCGTGGTAAAAAGAGACGTGTGATACATGACAGCAGCACTCTTATTTTGACGTCCAGTCGGCACGTGCCGCACGTTGACAATTTAATCTCATAGAAATCATGTTCAATCATGCTTGTGTAAGTGTATACGTTCACATATTTTTACACACAGATGAAACCAATTTCGGTTTCATTTGACAGCTCGAGATTGTTGCTCTATTCCGCTAGGTATATTAACTTTATGATTAGAACTGCATTTTTGAAGTGTGAATGTCAATGTCACAAGTACTTTAAGGGTCAATTCTGTGGTCAATTCAGACCGCAACGCGACGAGGCGAGGCGAGGCGCGGAGCGGCATCAATTTGTATGGATTTGACAGATTTCAATTGCGTGAGACGTCTTGCGAATCTGTCAAATCCATATTTTAGAAATGCACCTACGCGTCGCGTTGCGGACTGAATCAACCCTTAGAATTAAAATGTTACTTGGTTCTGAAACAATACGCACATTAATTTTTCATGTTAACCTTGGACCTATCTATCGATAGGCGAGAGCGTTCAAGCGTTCTGCGTTGGCATTCTGCTTTCGAACGGTCAGTCACACAGAAGCAATTCTGACGCGGTCAGAACGTCCCCTTTTCGCTTTAACGGGCTTTTAAAACATCACCATCCTTACCTGTCATTCGAGAGCATTCTCTTGAGGGGTTCGACAAGGTCCTTTCCCATTTCCGGGGAGGAGTGGATCCTCAAGCCGTTCCCTGCCGCCTCCACCATTTCGGCGTTGGAGGGTTGGTCTCCAAACACGGGGACAGCCAGGATTGGAGCGCCGAACTTCAGCGCCTCCAGTGTACTCAGCAGCCCGCAGTGCGTTATGAACACGCGCAGATTTGGATGCGCTGATAAAGATATTGAAAAAAAAACACATTGAAAAAGGAGTATGGGCAAATTTTTATGGAGCTGTCCGCGGCCAAAAACAATTCTAACATATATTCATACTTAGCAGTTCTACGATTACAGTCTAGATATCTCATCGCCGAAATATACTTTAAAAGTGGATAAAATACATTTTTATTTTTCAAGATGATATGCATAATTTAATAAGTATCTTAGCTTATGTGTAGAGCATAAGCGGAAAGGTAAGGTGAAAGGTTTTTATAAGGAGGACCAGTGTTTATTAGTACTTAACTACTTACTCGTGTTCATAGCACTTAATTCCGCTGCTGGTAACCTTAGAACCTAACCTAACCTAAACCTAACCTAACCGAACCGAGATACCAGACTACATAACGTGTGCGCAGCAGCACAAACTGGTTTCATTGTATTGGATTGATTTGGAACTTTAGAATGATGCATTAGCATTTAGGTAAACATAAATAATAAATAATTATTAAGCAATATTGTTCTATACGATCACATTATTCCGCATTAAACATCTAAACTAAATGGAATACAATAGCACGTCCAAAGCAAAATATATTGTTTCTTAATATCAGTACTTTCATTTGTCACTAATTTCATCAGTGGCTGCCGATAGCCCAAATGTGCCCATACTCCTTTTCGCACATTACAATGCAAGGTCGGTTTTAACTTTGGAGATAAGTCGGTCTAATAAGCCAATATTTAAAGGCCGTTTGTTTTTGTCCATAGTAATTCTGGTATTGTTACTGTCTCAATTTGATTTAATTTATTCGCAAGTTAAAATGCCACAGCATCATATTGATTTGAGTATTGGATACTATGTCGGAATTGTCTATTTTATATAATTACTGTTATTATAGACCATTGAACTCGAGTACTTACATAGTATACTAGTTTGAGGCATCCAAGGTCGCACGTGTACATTCTTCGGCAGATTCTCCAGTGGGATATCAAATTTCCACAGAACTGTTTGTGGGATCTCGCTGAAGAGCTTCAGAATATCCTGCAGAGTATAGGGCGGAAAATTCGTAGACTTGACCACCGAACCCATGCTGAAGTAAATCACACCTTCGGTGGACGAATCCATGAGTTCTTGGAGATCCTGGAACGTAGGCATACCATCTATTAGATACGGATTTTCAAAGAGGATCTGCAATAAGTATACCTGGTAATTTCATTGGTTGATTTATGACGCGAACGAAATACGAATAGACTGGATACAATTATTGAGGATCGTAAACCCTCGTAGTTACGTCATACAGTAAATCTTCGATCAACGATCAATTTTCGTTTTAGTAAGTTTACCTGTGGGAGCGGAGGCACCTCCTCGTCGATATAATATCCGCCGATATCGATCACATTGGGCGGAAGGCTCATGGCTGGCGCTAGCGTCGTGTGCGAGTTCACAAACACCAGCGATATGTTGTGGATAGCCTCAGAAAATGGGGCCAGCGTTATCCCCTTCTGTCGGGCGAGAGGCTGAAAGTGTTCCTCGTACTGGGCCTTGTCGATTGGATAATCTTTGCTGGAAATTCGAGATATTTGGTATTTTTGGACAAGGAGACATTGTTTTTATTGTGTATGTAAATAATTTAGAAGAAATTATGCTGTTTTTTAACGTGGGAGTTTCAAGTATTACTCATATAATATTTGCAGTTTATTACATTGGACGCACACGATTTCGTAAAATAACCTTCCATGTCAGTCGTCCAGACGTCGCAACAAAATTTAGAAATGGTCTACTTTGATATTTGTAGGATTAGTAAAGGGGTATGAAGATTTTTATATGGAGCCTCGCCGACCTACTGTCCGCCATTGTGTTTTTCCGCGTTCACGAATATTTTTTTCAAAAATGAATAGCTAACATTAATACAAACACAATAGCGAACAGTAGGTCAGCCAAAATCTTCATACGCCTTTGTCATCCTAAATGCAATATTATACTTACATCCAATCATATATGTAAAATAAAAAGGAGAACGTGTTAAGAAGTCGATGTCGAAAGTCCAGAGGCAGCTGGTAGTCTCTGGTGCGGCCCAGACCGGTGGGTATTATGGGCACGGACCGCACCGAGTCCATGAGATACTCCAACCGCGTGTGGTAGATCATGCCGCTAACCACGATCCATGGCGCTTGGACTATTGCAGAGTATCTGTGAATTTTATCCGCCGTCAAAACCAGAATTGCCAACTTTAAAAACCATGTCAAGGATGATGTCCTTATTGTTGGAAGCGAAGTTTTCGATTACATTAACATACTTGGTTATTGTTCTTGTTGCCATTAATTTTGTTGTTGTTGGTACGTCGGAAATAAATATCACTGAACGAACTGGGACTCTTGATAAAAGTAATTATTATTATTATTTGGTTCAATAAGAATCTTTTTGTAAGACTCAATCGCCACATCAGATAAAATATAAATCTTAGCAGAATCATCTTTTTCGCTCTTTAAAACCTAACAACGCAAAAAAAACAACTTTTAAGCGAAACAGGTTCTGAGAATTAAGAATTCTCTAGAAATATTTTCATTAGTGCTCTAAGGGACGTACCCGGCTTCTAGATCAGAGAAGAACCACTCTGTGACGACCAAATCTATCTTGCCGTGGAGCAGGAGTTCCCTGACAGCTGGCTTGTTGAACACCTCTCTGTTCACATCTCTAGCGAACTGTTTAACCGGCTCCCACTCCACGCTGTGGTTCTTGCTGTGAAGTGCTGAAAGGGATTTCGTTCTTTATATACTTACAGGATGTACCAAAACTAAGTGATAATACTTTGGATTGTGTTCCTTATATAGAGTTCACTGTGAAAGTAGCAGCGCCGAAAGAGCGATTTTTTGTTATTTGTATGGGCAAATTCATGACGCTGGGGCGCTTGCCCATATAGATCAAAATTGAATACATAATATAGTACCCTATTTTTTTATTACTATCAAGCTAATTTTTGTGAGTAGCTTCATTTTGATAAGACAAACAACATTTTTATCTGTGAAAAATCTTGAAAGTGGTACCTAACATTAAAAAAAAAAAATTTTTAGGGTTCCCTGACTAAAAGAGATACTAGAAAAAAAAGTTTTATTTGAGCCGACTAGGCTTCAAAAGCACTGATTAAATATTGATGGGTATAGGGCCATAGGAGTACGACATAGGCTTCTTTATAGTGAAACATTAAAAGGTTCGGTGGTTATTAATTATTGATCATGCGAAGTCGTGAAAGTAATTTGTCTTTTAATGAAATAATTAATTGAATTGAAAATGGATAAATACTTTCGTATTTATAATATTGATGACGATAACAACATTTAAATAATGTTGATACGAAGTAAAAATTACATTATTAAAGGTAAAAATAGAGTTGTTATCTATCAATAGCAAATGTTAAATTAACTTGCTTATAAAAATTTTGTTGATAAAAACAATAATTAAGAGTTCATTATTGAAACAGGAACCACTTAAGTACTCGTTATCAATTTTATAACTTATATGTAATTAATAATTATGCTTTAATTAATTTAAATACTAAACCGAAATACATAAAGATTAGAAGACAGGTCAATGTGACATGCCGATAATTCTCTCAATGATGAAAACCTTATCACACTTCGCTTTTTGTGCTATAGAACATAGGCCAAATCTTACCATAATAAATAATAAATGTGGGCGGTGGCGTCCTAATATACCATTGGTAGCAAAAATTCCCTAATATTTTAAGGCATCGAAAAACATTAGAAATGTGTCTTTAAATTGCCAAAAAAATATATCAATATATTTTAGTTTCGTTGTTGTCTTTCCTATGTTCTGACAGCCGGCGATCATTCGCAGTCGTTTTATTTTTTGAGTAATACTCTAGGAAAAATTGAAATAATTAGAAACGAGATCGCCAAATATACACTTGTAGGCTACACCGCAGTCGGGAAAAAGGTAGTTCTTTTAAGTCTAACCTCAAAATAATTGTAAAAAACCGTGGCTATTTAGACATAATTCTCAAACGGAATTATGTTTAGAGCATAAGAACAAACAAATCTAACTATAGTTTATTTTGGGACATCAAAAATAAAAGTCGAGTCCAGCTCCTATACAAATTTGGCCATGATTCTTTAATCGACGCTATCTGACTCTTCTCAATACACACGTTTCTGCTACGATTAGATAAATATTCCCTATAGTAACCTATGTGACAAAATATATGAGGTAGTGTGTTTATAGTATTTTTAATATTAATATTAATGCCTGCGTGATCCAGTGGTAAAGAGCGTGGCTCTTGACTCGGAGGTCGTGGGTTCGATTTCCGCGTTGGAAACATGTTATTTCCAAGTTTGGATAGGACAATGCAGGCTGATCACCTGATTGTCTGACAAGTAAGATGATCTATGCGTCGGATGGGCATGTAAAAAGTCGGTCCTGCGCCTGATCTCTCGCCAGTCGTGTAGGTCTTCCGTCCCACTGGGTTATGAGAGTAAAGGAATAGAGAGTGCTCTTGTGTACCGCGCACACACTTGGGCACTATAAAATTCCTCCTGCGTAACTGGCCTGGTTTCAATGAAACCGGTCACCGTCACCGAAACCGGTGTGGGAGTTATTATAATAATATTTCAATGGAATACAATAATAGTCAGTATGAAATTTGCTGTGAAACTGCAAGCGCAAGTTGACTAAGTATGCTTTTCCAACGTATGCAGATAATTGCTTTATGCAGAATTGATTGACTACTTTTATCTTTGTCTTAAAATTGTACTTAGTATTAATTCATCTTAACTACATCAACAGTTCCAACCTTCCATGTACTTCTGCGTAGAACTGACGTCGATTATACTTAAGTTTTGGTGAGCTTGCGTGTCAGGAAACGATGTTATGAACGTTACCTGCAAATAAATACAGGTTTTCACAAAGAAAATTGTTATCAAAGTCATTGACAATTTAAATAACAAACACAACAAGACTGAAGAATGATTTAGTTTGGCCATATTATGGAAGAAATTGGCAAAAGAAGTATCGGAGCAGTCGATTCCTAAGCAGATGGGGGACCTACGTAGTTTGGTTGCGTTACGTCAAACCCAGCCACATTGAATTGACATGATCCGACCAAATGACGTTGGTCTATCAACTGCCTAGGAAGTCAACGACCAAATGACGTTGGTCTATCAACTGCCTAGGAATCAATTTCCTCGATGGTACAATAATAAAGATTTAAATAATAACGAGAATAATAACGTCAAAAGATTGTTATGTAGATTGGAATAAGAAAAATGTAAAGCAACTATACCTGGTGGCCAGCTTTCAGAAGCGGTTTAACGACGCCATAGACCAAGTTGAAATGGCTCCGGCTGTGTATTGTGTGGACGCAGAGAATGTGGTAGCCGCACGCCGACGACACAACCGAAAGAACCAGCAGCAAAAGGTGATGCATTGTCAGCACAACTAAAATAACAAGCGACTGACTAAATTGGCCTGTAGGCTGATATTCATAAAAATCTAGTAATAACGGTATATGACATACGAGTACTACGCACCGACTTGTTGTGGTCTTCTTGTTTAAACAGCCTGTTAATTATTTCGACATTATTTGCACGGACGTAATAATTACAAAATGTTTAGTCCTTGTCTGTCAAGCAACCATTCTAACGTTTCAGATAGGGTCAAAACCACGGACATAGATCAAGGTAGATACCGCATATCGCTCCATTTGTATGAAAACGAGCGTGCCACTTTTTTCCTAACTACTGTGACGTACCGATGGTAAGAAACGTGTCCATTACCTAGGCCAACGTTGCTATTTGAATTTCTACAGCTCGATACGGCACTTTTAGACTAAAGAACAGACTTTCCAAAGACGAGCATTGCTCGTCGTTTGGAAACGCGAAATGGCACGCGAAGTACATACACATGCGGTATCTATCTTGATCTATGTCTGTGGTCAAAACACTGTTACTACAACGTCTTAGTGGACAGTACAGTGGATCTTATTATTAGTATAAGGGTTAGGGTATGAAGGTGTCGAATAAGAATGAGCACATAAACGCCACATATTTGAGCCTAGTCAGTAAATCTTCATTAAACAAATACAAATGTTTGTATTTGTTTAATGGAGATGCCGACTGACTAAAAAAAAAGGTAACCTGTTGAGCTCAACAAGTCAACAGGTTATTTGTTAAATCAGTCGGCACTAGTTTGATTTAATACTGTGACAGATAAGAATAAAAATTTGTTTAAAAATAATATTATATATATTCATAAAATTATGTTAGCTCTATAGATATTAATTATCATAGTAAGACATTAGTATTCTAATTAAATCATTTAAATTACTAGTTATCCTCGAAGTTTAATCGATCAATATTTTTCCATAAAGCAAGGATCAAAAATATTATAATGTGATAAAAATTGCAAGAGTAGAATTTTTGGCCAGTTATCACCGTACGCGATATTTTACCCAAAAATAAAAATAAATGAGATAAAGAAATAAAATGTGCTAAGTAATAGATTTCTTGGGTTATTAAAATAATTACACTTACTATTATATTATAGATAAAACCTTATCAATAAAACACAGAGAGGGGAGATACACATAATATGAAAGAAAGGGTCAGGAAAAATACTGATATGATGTCCTACTTAGATTAACATCTTTGATCCAATCTATGTTCCCTTTTTGTTCCGTTTATATGAGTGAGTACATCTTTTCGACTCATATATTTTGATGAAGTTGACGTCAAATACTAGGAATACATACCTATGTAATATTACAATTTTTTATGGTTTTGGCGTCTACCAGTGGCGAAGGGTGAATATTTTCGGAAGGGAAGCCGGAGTAAAAAATCTACTTACCAAAACGCTCAGCACTGATGTTCAACAATGTTCGAGTTTCAAGTTTCATAATGATGCTTTTGAAAAATGCGAGTTAAGTTGTATGCGTGACGGCACATACGGTCATTCAAAACTAATTTTGGAAAACGAAGTTTCCTTCGACAGCAAATAATCTGTCAGACAACAGTCTCAGCTGTACGAGTCAAAATTAACAAATCACAATACAAATTAATTTAAATTCGCGACACTGCACTCTTCTTAACGCTAAAACAAATAACATTCGACATTTATACACAAAACAAACAAGTTGTTTACAAACACTCATCCGCCATATTTTGACTCGTAACAATTTTACTTCATGAAGTTCATCTTTCTCGCTCGCACTTGTGCGTTGCTAATTAACCTTTCTCCGTAATAACTCGCCGAGTATCGGCTTATTTCCGAGTATATTGGCGCGTGGTAGAACGAGACAGAACATGACGATCAGTTCACAGGAATGAAAAGGACAGATGCTTACTATGAAATATCGTTGTATGAAGAAATAACCCGCTAATTTATCGGCTTCTATCGGAGATGGCCTGCACGTTGCATTGCCTATATCAATTTGTAGGCGATTAATTATTAATTCAAACTATTTCAAGTGAGAGAAAAATGTAAAATATTTATTAGATAAAAATGTATTTGGCCCATAGATTCGATTTTCCAAAAGGGAAGCCGACGGGAATCGGGTTATATGGACTCTTCGCCACTGGCGTCTACCAAAATCATTTACAATTTTATTTATTTATTCAAAACTTTATGCACATACAAGTACAAAGGTGGACTTTAATGCCTTATGGCATTATCTATCAGTCAATCTTTGGGCGATACAGGAACAAAATTGTATAGGTGCCTGTCAAGTTACAAGAATAAGAGGAAAAAAAAAAACAAACAAACAACATACTTAATATATAAATTATACTAATAAAATATATAAGTAATAAACTATACTTATCATATAAATATACTGATATATAAGATATATAAATAAAACTATAATTAAAATTTTAATATTACCTACTATTGATTTGGTTTTAATTCATAGTTTCTTAGTCCTTTTTGCTGTATCAAAAATCGATGTGTGTCTGTATTTAAGCAAGTTTGTATGCCCGTAGATGCGTGACGTGTTATTATGTACGAAAATATCATGTTAAAAATGAAAACTTACCTAATAAAATGTTAAAATCAGAAGAGATTTTTTAAATCACTGAAAACAAACGTTACGATAGCTATAGAAGCCAATATCGTAACACTATTTTGTTAAATTGGCGACCCATATAAGCCATTAATAACATAGAAAGACCCACACAAAGCTAAAGTAGATTCAAAATTAGAACATAAGGAACACACGCGTATTGGCGCGTGACGCAGGAAAGCGTTCTCCCGCGCCGACCAACTGGTACTGAGATGTCGGTGCGAGGTGTCGATCAACCGGAGAGATTAACCTTCGATCTCGTATTGTCACCGACGCTTCATAGGGATATATTACATACATTCGAAATACATTTTGCAAATATTTGCATATTAGCTATTCGAATATTTTTATTACTTTCCCAAAATCACGGACTAGGAAAATATTTTAAAATATAGTTCTCCTTTGATATAAGCCTATTTATATTATAGCCGAAAATTCTTAGATGTTTTCTGTGCGAGCTTAAATTTCTTGTGTAATATTATGTTTTCTGTGTTGAGGAGACACACATTACAATCAATCTGGATTATGTGAAGTAATGATGACCTCTGCGGCTCAATAATTGGTTGAGTGTGTTGCAGCTCAAGCCGGGGGTCGCGGGTTCGAATCCCGCCGACGGAATAAAAACATTTTCAATGTTCCCGGATCTGGATGTGTATTAAATATGTGTATGATATAATAAAAATCATAAATGTATGTAATATGTATACTGTATAGTATAAAAGTATTAAATATATTTCCGTTGTCTGGTACCTGTAACACAAGTCCTTCAGGTACTTAGCACGTGCCCAGACTGACGTGGTGTTATAATTAACCCCTGCCTCAGCAGGCGATCGACCCTGACTCTTGCACGAATCTTAACAATGTCATTGACATTGGTAAATTCATTTTAGCGTACCCTACCTTAGGTATACATCACCTCATGAGGAAAACGTATTTTCCTTATTAATACTATTGTTGACCAAAAAAAACATGGCATCACTGATATTATGTGTTAGACGCTAATATTACTATAGATACAATAGATTAAGCAAGCCCGAGTTTCTCCTCGAGTTTCTCCCCGTTTTTATCTGCCTAAATCCGCAATACAATTAGATAAATTCGGTTAAGATAAGCTTATCTGTGTACGACTTACCTAAATGTCACGATATATAACAAAGATGAGTTTTCCCAATATATTTAGAAAGACAACTTATCCCAAAAATCTGCCCCAATAGCGAATGCGTGGTAACCGATATTTTATTGTAGACTAAGCGTTTGCTGGTAACCAACAACTTCATCAAGTTGAGGTTAGACTCACGAATAAAGCGTACCATGCATACCTATATAAAGTTAATAAAGTAGGTCACACGTCCCGAAAAATTGTAATTTTGTATTATTTTTTTATGAAATAAGGGGGCAAACGAGCAAACGGGTCACCTGATGGAAAGCAACTTCCGTCGCCCATGGACACTCGCAGCATCAGGAGAGCTGCAGGTGCGTTGCCGGCCTTTTAAGAGGGAATAGGGTAATAGGGGAGTAGGGATGGAAAGGGAACGGAATAAGGGAGGGTAGGGAAGGGAATAGGGTAGGGGATTGGGCCTCCGGTAAACTCACTCACTCGGTTTCACGCCGGTTTTCTGTGAGGACGTGGTATTTCTCCGGTCGAGCCGGCCCATTCGTGCCGAAGCGAAGAATATACGACATTATTTCTTTTTAACCAGAATTGTCCTTCTGCACACCAACTACTATAACTCTTGTAAACGGTGGTATTTCAATAATAAACACAAAAACTCAGATCTCAGGGAGACCAACTATCTTGGGACTTATAATTAAAGTAATCAGAAGAGAGTAGAAGCAGTATGTATTCCAATTTACTTAAGTATATTAATTTTATTTACAAATTGGCATGATCTTCCTTGATATACCATTCTCTCAGCGTGTGATAAGATTTGTTGATGTGACACAGAAGAGGTTCAGAAGAATAAAAAAATCAAAGTCAGTATAGGATGCGATATTCCACTTTTCTTATAAGTAATAATTTAATTAAAAAATTGGCAAGATCAGATGATTTTCCTTGATATACCATTCTCTCAGCGTGTGATAGATTTGTTATCAAATGACCCTCAAAATATATATTTTTAGGTTTGCGATATCTTACTAGAACTGGTTGTACTTACATGAAATAAAAATATATTTTCTAGATATATTAGAAACGGTGTATTATTTTTCTTGTTCTAAACGAGTTATTAATTCATTTGTTTCTTGGAGCTATCGAAATATTTGCATGTTAACTTTCCTAGAATAAAATAACTTGTATAGCTGTTTGTTGAGCAAGGGGTGTCGAAAATCGACGTATTTTTTAATTGTCATCATCATCATCATCATAGATATAATATGTAACCTTTTTCGCAATTACATACAAAAGAACCTATTGATGTTACATTTTATTCTGAAAGTTTAAAGTTACAGCATTGTAAATTTTATTTTAAAAGATAAATTTTTTATCTCACTTTTTTTTTTGGTAAAAAAGTGGGCCCCGTGCGAGTTTTTTACGCCGGTTCTTCTTGCCGGGATAGTACCCGAACCGGTGGTAGGCACCGTAGTATCAACATTCTGAAAGCATTTTCTTAAAATCTATTCAGAAATAAAACAATTTTAATATTTTAATGAACTGGACTATTCACACGTACCTACCACATTTTGCAGTCGTTTTCGACCACTTGTGTAATACCGACCACATCGCAACCACAAGCGAACTAGTGGCCGACCACATCGCAACCACGTTGCGTCGATGCAATGACAGTGCGCGCACACCGCCCGCGCTCTTCCCCTTCTCCTTTTCATTGACTTTCGTACGTAACCACATCGCAACTACTGGCGACAACGCAACCATGTCGACATTACCACAACGCAACTACAAAAAGCTGCAGCGACATCATTCACACGTAACCACCGCTTGACGGCATTTTGTCGTTGCGACGCGCGACTTGGTGTGGTTGTGGCACGTGTGGGTTGGCCCTGACAATAAATATATATGTCATCGGACGATTAAATTATTTTATTCCTCCGATAATCAGACGATTAAGTTATTTTAATTATCCGTATAACGAACTACTAGCAATCACTGTAAATATCAGTGAACACGGTGTGTAAATATTTTTATAAGTAATTAGTTACAAGTATAAAATACCCCAGAGCTCAAATATAGCGAAGAAGATTTAGTATAAGAACAGAATAAATAATTTGATAGCAATTAAAATGTACTTACTTAAAACGATACAAGAATATTTACAGTTGACGTCAAATGGGAATAACTTTAAAATAATACAAAAACACGGCAAATACCAAAATTGAAACGCAATTATATTATTAACATAACAAAGAGTAATCAAACTAAATCCTACTACTACAACGATCAAAACTAGTTATTTTTTAATATTGATACAACAAAAACAACACAATGCTTACCTATGTGTGCGTCTTAACTCCACTTTTAACTGCTATGGTTAATTGTTGCGATAAGCTGTGAAAATTAACGTTAAACGATAAGACAGGTGACACTTACGAACATTTAAACGTACATATTATTATTTAATGTAAATGAAAATATTAGTATCAACGAATAAAAGTATAGAGTGAGCGTAAGTGATTTTCCATTTATATGTAACCTAAATTACAATACTGCAGGGCCAGTTACTAATCACGTACAGTTCGGTCAAAATATCCGTAAACTAACTAGTCCAGTCATAAGAAAAAACTTAAAAGTTATTTCTAATAACATAACCACGCCGAAGCGGCCCCATTAAATCAAGTCTACAGATATTTTGACCGTGTGAGGAGGACCTGTACGAAATATAATGGAAGTCGTAGTTGAAAATTGTATTTTTTTTATGAAATAAGGGGGCAAACGGGTCACCTGATGGAAAGCAAATTCCGTCGCCCATGGACACTCGCAGCATCAGAAGAGCTGCAGGTGCGTTGCCGGCCTTTTAAGAGGGAATAGGGTCATAGGGGAGGGTAGGGAAGGGAATAGGGGAGGGTAGAGAAGGAAATAGAAGAGGGGAAGGGAAAAGGGTAGGGGATTGGGCCTCCGGTAAACTCACTCACTCGGCGAAACACAGCGCAGGCGCTGTTTCACGCCGGTGTTCTGTGAGCCCGTGGTATTTCTCCGGTCGAGCCGGCCAGTTCGTCCCGAAGCATGGCTCTCCCACGTCACACGTAATAAGCGTGACAAAGTACTTTCAGCTTCTATTCATTGGAAATTTCAAATTACTAATTTGGTACAGCACGATAATTCAGCTAACAAAGCTCGACAATATTCGATCTCTCTGTGGAAGTAATGACGTATGAAATAGAAAATATTATTTCCTAACACTTAAGGATATGGCTATGCTGTAAGGTGGTTCCGAGGCGAACAAGCAGCTTGGCGGCGAGCACGTAGATTTTTGTAGTTTGGAAAACATATAAAACCACATCAAGCGCGGAGCAAGCACGTAAATGCTTGACTCAAGCATCAAGCATTTCATCATATTGCTTCCGACAGCGCTCGAGAGTGGACGTGTGCTTGTCGTAGCTGCTAAAGTCAGTGAATCTCAAAATCAAGAAAACATTATAAACGGTCAATATGCGTGCTTGCCGTCTCGAAACTCCATAATATCATTATTAAAACTTGCTAATATTAATTTATCTTTGCTAAGCTAGTTGGAAGACGGCACTAGAGCGACACGACACGGCGCGACAATTTACTTTTAAGGAACGGACGTTTTGCGGTCATTCATGATTTAGTTCTACAGGTTGTAACAAAAATAAGTGAAAATACTTTAGGGTGTGTACGTGTTCCTTGTCGAGAGTTCATTGTGAAAGTAGCAGCGCTGAAAGATCAAATTCTTTTTTTATTTTTGTATGGGCAAGTGCCCCAGCGCCACGAGTTTCCCTATAGAAAAGTGAAAAAAAATTTGGTGTTTCAGCGCTGCTACTTTCACAATGAACTCTCGACAAGGAACAGGTACACACCCTAAAGTATTATCACTTATTTTTGTTATACACTGTATAGAAGTGAAGTGTCGCGTCGTGTCGTGTCGCACCAGTGCTGTGTGGCTGCATGGCTGTTGTTATTTAGACTAGACGATATCGTGACAAACTTTCTTCAGACGAGACGAGATCGCTCTCCTTTGACTTAATTTTATTGCATTTGGATACGAAAATAATTAATATAATAAATAAAGAGGTACAAATGGAAACGCGTGATATTACTTCATTGATTTTTTATTTTCTGTTTCATATTTTTTCTATAAATTAGGTATTTGGCTTTGTAGAGCAGGTGACACATAGCGTACAAGGAAATGAGGAAAAATACAATTTGGTCGAGCATCCACAGTTGGTACCAGGCCAGGTCTGACGACAGGCGAAGATGTGTCGCACCTGCAAAAAAATATTACACAATACACATTACATTGCTGTGAATCAGATAAATTAATTCATATACAGATGGCGGACCTGCATTATTAACGGCCGTTCCCAATATTCAATCTATCTCTGGTTTGACATACAACCAATCGCAGCTAACATTGAATTGATTTAAAATATATGTCTCTAATGTCTAATGTGAGCTATTCCTATCTCTAGTAGGGCAAAACCAGAGATAGATCAAATGTTGGGAACGGCCGTTAGTCGGGTTTCAAGTCAACGGCGGTGATTATCTGTCATAATGCGATCAATCCCAGATCCCACAGTATAAAGTGTCAGCGTCTTTGGAGCTGGTGCTGGAGTATCACATTTCTCGTTTACATACAAGAATTATATATATCTTATATCTTTATCTACATACAAGAATTGCTCATTTAAAGATATAAGATAATGTAAACGTATCAATCATAATAAACGTAAAAATCAAGGTAATACATACCCTGACTCTCTATAGCTAACTTGATGTAGTGGAGAATCAATTTCTTCGGCTCGACTGGACGGTCATTAAAAAGCTTCGACAGTTTCTTTGCTTGAACATAGTACCTGTAACGTAAAGATTGTTTTAACTTGTAACGCCACATATAATTAAGGTGTATTGAATGATTTTTGTCAAAGATATTTAACTTTTACACATGGCAATATAATATTATGTTTTTTTTGTTAGAAAAGAGCAATATAAATTGATTATAGAGAGATTGCGAAGCTGTTACTAACGTTTTATTGGTAAGTATTTCGTTTAGAGCATCTTCCAAGCTTCCGGCCATGTCGGGTGAGAATTGGACCTGCACCGCGCGTCCAGCTCGCACGGCGGTGACGGAGTTGATGGGCTGGTCAGCGAAGACTGGGATTGTGACCGTGGGTACTCCGAACTTTGTCGCCTCTATCGTGCTGAGGAGACCGCTGTGAGTGATGAACGCCTTCACGTTGGGATGAGCTGAAGAATTAAGAGATCTTTTTTATCTTCTCAATACATTACAACAAGAAAAATATTTACAACGATATATTTTGTGTTTACTAGCATTCGCCTGCGCTTTAACACTTTGTATCTAATAATATACTTGCTATAAAAGTTGCCTATGTTAATCCATTATTTAATTGTATACCTACCAAAATTGATTCTAAATTTTAGTTTTAAGTAAATAGTCATTCATCCAGCAATTTCTTCATCCATCCCCTGCTCTCCACTTACTTTACATTTATAATAGCAGAAGGGTACAATTTATTAAGCAGTGCAATCGCGGAGCTGACGTATTGCTATTTTATAATACCTTACCCAGTACACTCGTCTGAGGGAGCCATGGCCTTACATGTAAATTCTTTGGTGTGTCAGGCAAGGGATCTTCGAATTTCCAAAGAACTGTTTGCGGCAATTTTTTAAATACCTCTATCAGCTCCCGTTTAGTCCTTTCAGGAAAAGCCTTTGCCTTAATGTTAGAGCCCATGCTAAAATAGATAGCACCTTCAGGAGATGAATCTAGAATATCTTGAAGGTCCTAAAATATTATAAGTTTTCAATTGACGTGTTTTTAAGCAACTGCTAAACTACATAGTTCATTTATTCCTAATGTCATAACCTATGAAATTACCTTTGGTAGAGGTGGCACATTATCTTCCACGTGATACCCTCCGATTTCAATAACATTCGGAGGTAAGCTGTGGGCCGGAGAGAACGTCGGATGGCTGTTCACCAAAATTACTGAGATGTTCTGACGAGCCTCGTAAAACGGAGCCAAAGTTACGTTACGCGCTTTTGCTATTGGCGTAAAGTAGCGCTCGTAGCTGTTTTTTGTATCAAAATATGCCATCCTGGATTCATACGAGAAATATAATTAATTATTTATATTTTTAAAAGACTAAGGGCCTGTTTCACCACTTCCTGATAAGGCTATCAACCACTTAACTTGACACATAGAGTATGGAAGATCTGTCAAATAAGCCTATCTGGTACCTTATCAGGAAGCGGTGAAACAGGCCCTAAGCAACTACCGAAAATAATATACTTACATAATATACTTTCCTATAATAATAATCTACTCTCTAGTCTCTGCTCTCTAGATCTCTATTTTTTCCTATGCAAATTATTCATCTGTGGTCACCGCCGTTGGTTTTACATTTAGTAAATCTTATAAATGTAATGTATTACTATTTACGTAAGACTGTTTGGAGACCCCAATAAACGAAAATAAAATAAAAATATGAAGGCCAGCTACCATGATAACCGAAGATGAGCTATACTGTTCAAGACCCTCTCGACGAAATTCATCGGAGGTAGATAAGGCGCCATCAAAACAGGCGTGGTGGGTAGATCTCTTGCGATGTCCACTAGATGCTGTATATGGGGATGGAGAATCGTACCACAGAGCAATATCCTTGGAATGTTTTGAACGGCTGCATATCTGAAAAAAAAATTAAATGGATAATTTATTTGCAGGTTAATATCTTATATCTTATAGAACTCCAAGATGTTAGCGGAATAGGAAAATGAGGAAAAACGGGGTAAAATATTATTGAACTCTTTAATCTTCTTACGAACAACTGGACCGATTTTTATGCTAAATGGCACTGATGGAGTAGACCACAATGAAGGACATAAGCAATTATTTTTTCGGGAAAATGTACGGTTTCCGCAAAATGCACAAGGTACAACGTGTAACAAAACTAAGTGATAATACTTTAGGGTGAGTATTGTGTCCCTTATTGTGTTCACTGTGAAAGTAGCAGCGCTGAATGAGCAAATTTTTTATTGGGCAAGCGCCCCCGCGTCATGAATTTTCCCATACAAAGGTGACAAAAAATAGTTACTAAGCCCCCAAAGTTTGGGGACCCATACACACCCTGAAGTATTATCACTTAATTTTAAGTAACGTTTTTTTAATTATCATAATTGTCACGTATAATTATATACTTAATTAGAATAAGAATGAATAAATTGAACCCAGGGGTAATAGAATTCTAATTATATTAATTTGCTTGCTAACACGCATGGGTAAATACGACGCCTGACGTACGAATTAATTACAGAGACAAAAATTCTGTGCTCAGAACATAGTACTTAAAAGCTTTATCCGCACTGTGCGTTTTTCTGTTCGTCAAGGGCATGCGTTATAGCGCAGTCAATAGCGAATGTGAAGCATGCCCGCGACGCATGCCCTCTGACCGTATCTGGAAAACTTCAAAAATGACAATATTGGCGTTGCGATCCTTGACGAATTCAATTATTGAATGCGGCAATATGAAAGTTGATGACGAAAATTGAAGATGAAAGTGCACAGTGTGGACATAGCTATTATCTTGCTATTGTATAGCTTGTCAAAAAAGAGTAGACGAAGAAATGACGCCGAGCACAAATTTTAAATTAAGTATTGAAAAAAAATATTATACCTAATTCAGATATAAAAAGTGCCAGACAGATAATATTTGAAGTGTACAAACGTTGTGGAAATACGAGGCGAAAAAACCACCATTTGATACTGACTACGATTAGAAAATTTATTTCAGCGTCTACTCATTTTTGACAGACTGTACAATGGCTATCCATATTTCACTTCCTATGGTATTTTCAATACCAGTATTACCATGCCAGGCTTTTTTCGCTGTGAGAGTCAAACAAGTCATACAAGGTTCCAATTATAATAAAGGTCAATAGTGCGGTTGCCAGAAGAGGAGGCCTTACCATGAGGTAATTAGTCAGTAATTAACACGGCTCCAGAATTTCATACAAAAATCATGATTTCCGTTTGTAAATAACGATGTTTTCTATTAGTGCGAAATTTTGTACGATATTTTAAATGAACGGCCACACTCAGATACATTTAACGAATACATACTTAATCTTAATTTAATGAATTTGAGAAGCTGTTGATATGGTTAAACCATAAGCTGTTGATATGGTTAAACCACAAGCTGCTGATATGGTTAAACCACAATGTCGCTGAGTGCGGCTGTTAAAGTAAAGTAATAATAATAGCTCCCACACCGGTTTCGGTGACGGTGGCCGGTTTCATTGAAACCAGGCCAGCTACGCAGGAGTAATTTTATAGTGCCCAAGTGTGTGCGCAGTACACAAGAGCACTCTCTGTTCCTTTACTCTCATAACCCAGTGGGACGGAAGACCGACACGACTGGCCAGAGATCAGGCGCAGGACCGACTTTTTACATGCCCATCCGACGCATGGATCAACTTACTTGTCAGACAATCAGGTGATCAGCCTGCATCGTCCTAACCAAACTTGGAAATAACATGTTTCCAACGCGGGAATCGAACCCACGACCTCCGAGTCAAGAGCCGCGCTCTATACCACTAGATCACGGAGGCGAAAGTAAAGTAAGACTTCATGGCAGGTCCTTACCCAGCATCGAGATCTGAAAAGAACCACTCGCTAAGAACAGCGTCAAATTGGGTGTCGCTCAAGACGCTCCGTACCGCCGGATGTGCTGCTATTGCTTCGGAAATATTTTTGCCAAATTCTAGAACTATTTTTATACCCATCGTATTGTGATCTGTTACGTTTATAACTGGAAACAGTAAATTATATTAATGTAAATACCATTATTTAGAAAATATATTGAATTATAAGAATATACTTCGATGATTTGATAAAATCTAACTATGTGTAGATTGAGAATAACGAACGACGTGTTCGTAAAGCTAAACTTCATGGTTCAAAATTAAAAATGAGTAGGAAATGTATTTCAAGAAAAACTAAGCATTAATTCGAACGCACAATTGTTAATCGAGTTACTATGTGAGAGAAACGTCTTAAAAATAAGCTTACAGTCGTAGACGCAGTACAAAATTTTCTAAACGTAATCACGCTTAAAATATGTTTTTACTCTTTGTATTTCCACAGAGCACTTTAAATATTATATTTTTTATGTGATTTCAAAATTGTGTACAGCGTCTACTCTTTTTTGACAAGCTATAAATTACTTACATTTGTCTATTTCCAAAACGGAGCTTACATCAACGTTATTAAGGTTTTTCATAGGTTTTGGATCGGGGTATGTAGTTATAAAAGTGACCTGAAATTGCAAATAATTTATTAGTATATTATTATCTAGGTATAGATTATGACAGGGCACTCCACCTTAAGTATAATTAATAGTTATTTTTAATCAATAAGACATGACTGCTGGGTGGGTGGCTGGGTGTTTCAGTAAAAAATGAATGCTCTCGTTAAATAAGTGAGTCTAGTCTAATAAAAAATTAAGTCTTGTTTTTAAATCTTCAAATACAAAAAAAAAACATTTTTTGCTGCATTACTATGAACTCGCAACTCAATTGCGCCGAAATTTGACTATAATTGATCAGAAACCGTACATTTTTCGACAACGAAAGCTATCCTATGCCCTTTCTCGGAATAAGTACACGCAAGGGCCGCGCCACACTAGAATGGCAGCGGCGAGGAGAGCACTTTCGGTGTCATATGATTTTGAACTTTATCTTCATTATTGCAATAAATTAATATTTAGTATCGTAATAAAGTTTAAAATCATATGACACTGAAAGGTGAAAAGGTGTAGGGCGGCCCTAAGTATACCAAATTTCAACAAAATCGGTTCAGCGGTTTAATCGTGAGGAGGTAACAGAGACACTTTCGAATTTATAATATTAGTATGGATACGGAAGTATGGATTTACTTACTTCATGTCCGGCTTGTAATAAGATTTTATTTAATCCCACCATTAAATTGTAGTGACTTTTAGACAATCCCCCTTGAATACTCAGAATGTGGTAACCGTGGCTCACGGAGAACACACACAACAAAAACAAATAATCTCTCATCGTTTTCTGAAACAATAATTACCATATTACTAATAATTTGTTTAAACAATAATATAGATAATATACTTAACGAACTCGACCACATTGTACGTAGTAGCAAATTGTTTAAAATGGAAATGTAATGAAATCATTTATATTCCAAGGAACTCGATACAAAATATTAGAATTCTCCGCATATTCTTCAACGTGAATGGTATTACAATTATATTAATTTAAGTTAAATTACAGCAATTACGATAATTTATGTTGTATGCGCTTCGAATGGTTATTTAAAAAATATAAAATTTAAGATGGTAGTTTTTGTATGAATCAGATGATCCGAAACAAATTGTAGATGAGTTAATGCATTACCGTTTGGTATAACAAAAAATATATGGATTATTCTATATGAATATCACTTATAAGTTAAACTATGTTTGCTCGACCAAGCAAACATTACTTAGTACTTTTAAACTAACCGCGCGATTGCTTATATATATTTATTTTAATAAGTATAGATACGCGCCTATACCCTTCTCTCTTACTCTACCACACCCGAAACTCGTTTTTGTTAAAATTACAATTGAATCTAATGTATTATCATTTTTTGTGGTGAAATCACTCAAGTGTATCATTTTAGGAATAATATTTTTTTTATATATGGTGTTTTTTTTAAATCGGGCTTTAGCCCACCACAAATTCCCACCACTGTATCTCCTGTGTCGCCAGGATCGACAGCGGTATCCAACCACGAAAACTCTTTGATATGATCTCAGGGAGACCGAGAGACATGCTAAAGCTGTCTTGGGACCCGCAACGAAATTAATCAGAAGAAAATAGGAGGAGTAGGAAGAATTCCAGATTCCCTCCCCATATAAAGCGGGAGACAGCACAAAGTTGCAGTGACCGAAAGTCAAAGAACTGGAAGGGGGAAGCACCACGGGAATAAACGTAATTAATAATAGTGACTAAGTAATAATACTTTAGGGAGTGTATGAGTGTTTTAAACTTTTGTATTGGCAAATTCCTGACGCTGGGGCGCAGGGCGCTTGCCCATACAAATCACAGCGCTCTTTCAGCGCTGTTAACAAATTAACTCTGTATATAAAGGACACATACACACTCTAAAGCAGAGGTACCCAAACTTATTTTGTCTACTGCCCACTTTGTGAACAAATTATGTTGCAGCGCCCCCATTGTTTCAATTTAAAATGTATTCAGATGAAATACAAATCTCCACGCCTCAACACAACGCCCCCAATTTTTTTCTGGGTCCCACACAGCCCCCTTTAGACCTTCAGCGCCCACAAGGAGGCGTTATTGCCCACTTTGGGAAAGGCTTCTCTAAAGTATTATCACTTACCTTTGTTACAGCCTGTATAAATAAATTTAGTTTCTTATGTCAAAATAAAAGAAGGCTTATTTGGTTATTCACTGAAGGGTCAATTATTGCATAACTATTTTAAGGTGCCGGTTGGCAGCGGATGACATGAAGCGGCAGCAGACGACGTGTCCTCGCGACACTACTGGTTGTATGTATTTCTATGAAATACCCTGTGCAGCTAGCGATACGAAGCTAGCGACATATTCATAGAAATACATAGAAATTACGTGTCGCGACGACATGTTGTCTGCTGCAACTTCATGTAGGCAGCTTCTAACTTGTACCTTTACATTGAATGTTTAACGCAAAATTATACATCTAGGATTGAAATCAAGAATTATTTTGAAACTATTGAAAACGCAACATTTTGTGCATAATGTACCATCGATGAAATTGATTCCTAGGCAGTTGACGGACCTACGTCATGCGGTCGAATTATTTCAATTCAATACTAGCTATGGACTATTGGATGAGTTGGACATAAAGCGACCAAATTACGCAGATCCGCAATCTGCTTAGGAATCAACATCTTTGAGGGATGTACTCTCAATCTATATCTATCTATATCTATGGACGCTTCATACCACGTCAGTCTGACGCCGTGCTCAGTACCTGAAGGACTTGTGTTACGGGTACCAGATAACGGAGATATAAATTGACCGAAAATAATAATAAAAAATTGACTACATGTTATTCTGGCGATTATCTATAAGTACTTACATCTAAACATCTATACTACATATAAATCAAATTGAATTGTCTGTTTGTAATATTGAAAGAACCGTTTTTTACTACATGCATATGAATCTATATACGCTACATACACCAAAACAACATTTTTTACCATTTTTGTCTGTATGTCTGTCAGTCTGTCTGTTTGTTCCGGCTAATCTCTGAAACGGCTGGAGCTATTTCGCCGGGACTTTTTTTGGTAGAAAGCTGATGTAGTAAGGTGTAACTTAGGCTACTTTTTAACCGACTTCCAAAAAGCAGAAGGTTATATTTTACATTTTTCATATTTGTTAGCGGACTATCCATCTTTGTTATTATACTATGTTGACGCGGACGAAGTCGCGGGCAACAGCTAGTGACAAATATAATTAACCGTGCAAAATACAGAGTACGGTTACATACATACATTCAATTATTAATGTTTAGAAAAGGTTTGTAGCTATAGAATTTGAGTATACAAGAGACAAGAAGAACCAACTAAAAATCACGCTGAGATATAGTTCTGCACTACACGGTCGATAGTTCATAATCATAATCTTTATTTACAAAAAGTTCAACAGAAGACTTATCGTAGTACTAGCACTTACTAGTCGCTACTGATGCGACGTGATTGCCTCAACTACGAACGTACTGAAATACATCGAGACCTTGGTGTTTAGCCGCTAGACAGGCATTCCACGATTAAATAACCTTGGTACATTTCAAAAATAGACATTTCACGATTTCTGTATTTTTCCCGCTCTGACAAAAAAAATAAATGGTCACATTATGCATAGATACACATAGTTAAGAATACCGTGAGAACTCAAAATACAACAGAATTAGAGTTACAATATTACCATACATTGTCAGAAAATAAATGCGGCAATTGTGGCTAACCAACATTGGTACCTTTTTTCCGTTGGGGAAATGCGTTTACGCATCCTCAGCAGTGTGGGGAGGGCTACCGGGGTATGTGGGACACCCCGGGGCGGAGAGGCCGCGCCCGGGCACACCCACTACAACACCAACGGTGTTCTTGCTTTCCTGCATAAGGGATACGCGGAATAGATAAGCGTGACCCTGTCAGAACAACTATCAGTAGTATATCGTTTATGCTGGAGATAATATTGTATTAATGACAGTATAATTACCATAATAATAATTAATGATTAATCTAAGTAGATAACTTCTCACTTAAGACTTAAGCTAATAGATCTCGTGAAACTTTATTTATTTAGGTCCGATATATCCGATATATTAGAAGATGAATTTTAGTAGCGACTATTTTTAATCTTCTATTATAAACAACTAGATGACCTGGTGAAATTCGTATCACTTCCCTCCTCACTCATTTTAACATAGCGCCATCTGTTGAATTGTTAGAATCCTTTAGAGCTCACAGGTAATTGTCACTACTAGAGCTGTTTGATAAGTTCTCGGCTTTGAGAATTCTTCCAGTGAAATTATTTAACATGTTTTTTTTTAATTTATCATTCAGTATTTAACTAGGAGATATGGTTTTAAAAATTCAAGTTACAATACATTTTAATGACTAAAAACCAAAGAACAAGAGGCATTTTTGTATGGCGCCTGTACCAAGCTGTAGCACATCCAGACATATATCAAATGAAAGCGCTTGTAAAGCTGTACTTTATTGTAAAACATAAAATCTCTAAACCATGGGAGAAAAAAGTTAACGAGGGTAGAAGGTAAGACAAAATCACAAAGAAATCATCCTATTCTATCCTGTATTATTGCATCGCTTTATAGTGTTGCTGTTAAGGAATAATTTATGGAAATTAATCGTATATGGCAAACTTGGGGAAAGTATTGTATTTTCGTATATTGTTTCATATTTTAAAGAAATGTATGAGAAAACAATAAAACCTTAAAAATCTTACCTTTTACCTGGATTTTATCGTATATTGTTATGCTAGTATTGCTTATTATAATTGTTTATAATAAGCAATACTAGCGAATGGTGCAATAATACGAGGTGTTTTATTTTTCCTAAGAAATAAAAAAAACAGCCTTTATTTTTACCATGCTGATGCATATACATTTCTCGTTGTCATATTTTATAAACATTAAAAATAACAGCGGACCCAGAATTACTTCCAAAATCTGTGCTTTGATCAATAGTATTGAATGGTTAACCATATCAAACGCTTTTGAGAAGTCCGTGTAGATAGAGCACGGAGCTAATACAAAGAGGAGCTGGCCTAAGCAACTGTGCACTGTGATTTTCAATTAGGTCCTGACGTCATCATTGTGGGCGGGGCTTAAGTCAGTACACCTTCAGCGTTTGTCAGGTGCACACGTAACGAGACTCCCAATAAATTGGTGTTTTCTGCTTTTTTAACAAGGAAAGGATGAAGTATTGTGTTTTACAATGTCGAAAACACTCAGACAGACGTTCTGATAATATAAATACCATCACATTTCATTTCATAGAAATAAGGACCCTGAGCCATGTAAGGCCACTCTAACGAAAAATGCTTGTTTTCTTAATTTATTTAGTTAATAACTAAATAAATTAAGAAAACAAATTATCAAGTATTGCTCTGTTTTATAAGGTATCATATTATAAATCTCTTTTAACCTAGCCATTTAAAAATCTTAAGTTTTGTTAAGCTCTTCCAAATGGCCTTGCAAGGAACACAGCTCCAAACAAGGCCAATAATATACATCAGTCGTTTAACTTGAAAATAGAGTTACAAGTATTTATTTATTTGCTTTTACAATTTTAATAAAAAAAACAAACAAAAAACAAATAAAAAAAACAAACAAAGCAAACGAGCAAACGGGTCACCTGATGGAAAGCAACTTCCGTCGCCCATGGACACTCGCAGCATCAGAAGAGCTGCAGGTGCGTTGCCGGCCTTTTAAGAGGGAATAGGGAAGGGTAGGGATGGGAAGGGAAGGGAATAGGGGAGGATAGGGAAGGGAATTGGGCCTCCGATAAACTCACTCACTCGGCGAAACACAGCGCAAGTGCTGTTTCACGCCGGTTTTCTGTGAGAACGTGGTATTTCTCCGGTCGAGCCGGCCCATTCGTGCCGAAGCATGGCTCTCTCACGTTTAAAAGTGAAACTGTGAAAGTGCATAAAAATCCGTGAATAAAGGCATTGATTGTATGGAAGCTTCCTTCAAATATTTACGTTACTTTCTTTATAATGAAGTTTTAGTGGCAATAGAAAAATGTACTTTATGAAAATGCCAACTATCTAGCTAGCGCGGTTCCTGAGATACAGCCTAGAGACGGACATACAGACAGGCTGCTGCTGTCTTTGTAATAGAGTATAAAATGTTCTGTCTTTGTTATCCAACTTATCACATTTTGTTGACGCGGACGAAGTCGCGGGCAACAGCTAGTGACAAATATAATTAACCGTGCAAAATACAGACTACAGTTACATACATACATTCAATTATTAATGTTTAGAAAAGGTTTGTAGCTATAGAATTTGAGTATACAAGAGACAAGAAGAACCAACTAAAAATCACGCTGAGAGATAGTTCTGCACTACACGGTCGATAGTTCATAATCATAATCTTTATTTACAAAAAGTTCAACAGAAGACTTACCTATCGTAGTACTAGCATTTACTAGTTGCTACTGATGCCTCAACTACGAACGTACTGAAATACTTCGAGACCTTGGTGTTTAGTCGCTAGACAGGCATTCCACGATTAAATAACCTTGGTACATTTCAAAAATAGACATTCCACGATCTGAACTTCTGGATAGTTTTCTGACTTGACCCTGTACTTCAGATCAATATAGGTGCATACATAACGTGACCATACGTCCCACTTTGGGCGGGACAGTCCCGCTTTCAGGCAGTCTGTTTCTCTGTCCCCCGCGAGGCCGAAATTGTCCCGCTTCTGCAAATAGACCAAACGAGATAATTCTGTCTACTCTGAAACGAGTATATTTAAAAGTATTTTTATGTGTGAAATGCCTGCAATGCCTGGAAGTAGCGCGTACATACAACTAACGTGATTATTCTGCCATATTATTTTTTTGTGTGCCAAATAACCCTCCAGTAGTTCGTGAGAAAAGCCCTTTCAAATAATTTTTCCCGTTTTTTCCACATTTTTCTCTGTTTCTTCGCTTCTATTGCTCTTGGCTTGATAAAATATAGCCTAAAACCTTCCTCGATAAATGAGCTATCGAGAACTGAAAAAAAAATCAAATCGTACCAGTAGTTCCTGAGATTAGCGCGTTCGTACAAACAAACAAACTCTTCCGCTTTAAGGTTAATAATAATAATAACTAATGTAAGATAGGCACTTTGAAATACATATTCATAAATTATTCTGTATTTTTCCCGCTCTGACAAAAAAAATGATCACGTTATGCATAGATACACAGAGTTAAGAATGCCGTGAGAACTCAAAATACAACAGAATTCGAGCTACAATGTTACCATATATTGTCTTAGAAAATAAATGCTTTTCAATATATGCGGCAAGTGTGGCTAATTTGGTACCTTTTTTCCGTTGGGGAAATGCGTTTACGCATAGGGTTACCAGGCCTAAAAATGCTAAATCCTGTCTGACATTTCTAAAAATCCTGAATTTGAAAAAAAAGTCCGGTCACACACCTGTACTAAATAAAAACCGGCCAAGTGCGAGTTGGACTCGCCCATGCAGGGTTCCGCAGCAGCAGTAAGGTATATTTTTATGAAATTAAGAGGTTTTTGATTTATTTTCATATATCAGTTGATTTAATAAAAGGTAAATTAAGGTTTACCATTTATGACGTATAAAAAAAACTACTGGCTAGATCTCGTTCGAACCAATTTTCGTTGGTAGTTTTTGTAGTAATGTACATCATATATTTTATTGAGACTTATCATGCCCCTACTTTAGAAGTTAGAGGGGGGGGGGGGGGGGGGGACACACATTTTACCACTTTGGAAGAGTCTCTCTCGCAAATTATTCAGGTTAAAAAAAAAATGATACTTATTAGAAACCTCATTATAATTTTTAAAGACCTATCCGTAGATACCTCACACGCATAGGTTAGATGAAAAAAAATATTGTAACCCCCTAAATTTTTAATAATTTTTTGATTTTTGCATCAAAATCTTAAAGCGGTTCACCGACTACATCTACTTACCAAGTTTCAATAGTATATAGCTCTTATAGTTTCGGAGAAAAGTGGCTGTGACATACGGACGGACAGACAGACAGACAGACACAGACATGACGAATCTATAAGGGTTCCGTTTTTTGCCATTTGGCTACGGAACCCTAAAAATCATAGCAACCGTTACATACAAAAAGTTGTTATTTCCAGCTATTTCGCAATAAAATTGTTCACACGTCACATGTTTATAGTTATATTGCGTAAGCAATATGGCTCACTGACTCCACTGAAAGTCTGTTTCTCTCTTTGGTCCTCTGTGAAGTCCACTGCTTGCGTTCCGGGACTTCCGGGCTCAGTGCGTGCGGCACTCATCGCTTGAGCGGGCGGGAGGACATGCAAGAATGACAAAAATCCGGTCTGACATAAAATCTGGGCGGAGTCCGGTCTAACACGTAAAAATCCGGTCTAGACCGGATTTATCCGGTCAGATGGTAACCCTATTTACGCATCCCCAGCAGTCTAGGGAGGGCCACCGGGGTATGTAGGCCTCCCCGGAGGCGGTGAGGCCGCGCCCGGCATACGCACTAAAACCCCAACGGTGTTCCTGCTTTTCCGCATAAGGCAGAGCCACGGGATACGCGGAATAGACAAGCGTGCAGGGTCACGCCACTATTAGTACCTATATAAATATTATTATTGACGTTTTCAATCAATGATATTCTATGTTACTAACGTAACTAGATTGGAAGTTTACGGTAGCAACGCGTTGCCACTTCGAAGATGCCTGCAGGCATATCTCACATACATAATGACATAACGAATATATGACTTGACATTGTCTTTTGAACAAAAAAGTGGTTACGCATTTCTGAGAATCTTTTGTAAGACATTGCTACTCTAGTATTTTAGAAACTCATTGTTTTCAATACGTTTAATTTATCTTAATGGAAATATTGTTTATGTTAGAGTCTAGAGATAATATTGTATTAATGACAGTATAATTACCATAATAATAATTAATGATTAATCTAATTAGATAACTTCTCACTTATTAGTTGGCTAATAGATCACGTGGAACTTTATTTATTTAGTACTAACCAGTATTCGATATATTAGAAGATGAATTTGTAGTGTATGTGTCACCACTCACCATGCGAAAAAGTATTATAAACTGGGAAAATGTCTAATATTTAATTGAATACTGAGAAAATGTATAATGTTCAATATTTTTGTTTATTGAATTATAAAATTACATCGTCGACCACCCATCACTGAAGTAAAATAAAAAATGTAACTTTAATTAGAGAAGCACAGATTTGTATTTATTGATAAAATAGAATAAAAAATAATAATATTAAAATTAAACTTTTTATTCCTAGATACCTAAGTATAGGGAATGCAATACCGGGATACCGGGATCCCGCATGCATTTTGCGGGACTAATCCCGGTCGAAAATCTAGCGGGATCCCGCGGGACTGGCGGGATTACAAAGAAGCGTGATTCATACGTGTAACTCTGCGCGCGGGGGTGCGTGAACTGGCTACAGGCAGCCCACTAAACAATTTACCTTCAATTCACCTATAATTCAATGCAACCTGCAACCAGCGTTGAAGCTGAGCCAACTTTTTCAGCTGCTGGCTACCTTGTGTCGAATATCAGGAGTCGTTTGGCAGACACAACTTTTTTAACATACTTTTATAAGCTTGGGCTGTATGTATGTAACGGAGTCTTTTAGCACAATTTTCCGTATATTTGGAAAAACTGAATAATTTTTATAAAAGCTGAAAATAAATAAGCTTATTTTTTTAACTATTATTATTACGTAGCCATTTCCAAAAAAAAAGTTTATTTTTTTATTTTTATACAGTGTGTAACAAAAATAAGTAATAATATAATAGGGTGTATACGTGTTCCTTGTAAAGAGTTCACTGTGAAAGTAGCAGCGCTGAAAGACGAAATTTTTTTTTCACTTTTGTATGGGCAAGGGCCCGAGCGTCACGAGTTTCCCCATACAAAAGTGAAAAAAAATTTTGGTCTTTCAGCGCTGCTACTTTCACAGTGAACTCTCTACAAGGAACACGTACACACCTTAAAGTATTATCACTTATTTTTGTTACACACTGTATATTCCAAAGTATGAAGTATTAATAAACCCTTGTAAAAAAGTGTCTGACAAAGTTTGTTTTAATTGAGTTTCTAAGAATAAAACGGGTTCTATCAAGCAAAGTCATTAGAACGATTTATTTTACAAGTTTATGTCAACCTTGCGGGATCCCGAAAATACCGGGATCCAGCGGGATTGTGATGGTTCAGTCCCGCAAATACCGGGATTGAAATTATCTTGCGGGATTGCATTCCCTACCTAAGTATATCTAGGAATAAAAAGTTTAATTTTAATATTATAATAAATCATTTATTATTATAATATATGTCTGATGATTTATGTACTTATTAGTTAAATGAAAAAAAATAATGAAAAATGATAAATTTTCTAATTATCATTTTTTTTCCAATAAAACAAGGGAGGTGTAGTGTATGTGTCACCTCCCCCCTATATAAGTTAGGCTAAGTAGCTAGTAAGGGCACTCAATAAAGGTTAACCGTGAAGATAACATCTTTTAATAGTCTCCCCGAAGCCTGCACCATTGCAAATTTTTAGTAGCGACTATTTTTAATCTTCTATTATAAACAACTAGATGACCTGGTGAAATTCGTATCACTTCCCTCCTCACTCATTTTAACATAGCGCCATCTGTTGAATTGTTAGAATCCTTTAGAGCTCACAGGTAATTGTCACTACTAGAGCTGTTTGATAAGTTCTCGGCTTTGAGAATTCTTCCAGTGAAATTATTTAACATGTTTTTTTTTAATTTATCATTCAGTATTTAACTAGGAGATATGGTTTTAAAAATTCAAGTTACAATACATTTTAATGACTAAAAACCAAAGAACAAGAGGCATTTTTGTATGGCGCCTGTACCAAGCTGTAGCACATCCAGACATATATCAAATGAAAGCGCTTGTAAAGCTGTACTTTATTGTAAAACATAAAATCTCTAAACCATGGGAGAAAAAAGTTAACGAGGGTAGAAGGTAAGACAAAATCACAAAGAAATCATCCTATTCTATCCTGTATTATTGCATCGCTTTATAGTGTTGCTGTTAAGGAATAATTTATGGAAATTAATCGTATATGGCAAACTTGGGGAAAGTATTGTATTTTCGTATATTGTTTCATATTTTAAAGAAATGTATGAGAAAACAATAAAACCTTAAAAATCTTACCTTTTACCTGGATTTTATCGTATATTGTTATGCTAGTATTGCTTATTATAATTGTTTATAATAAGCAATACTAGCGAATGGTGCAATAATACGAGGTGTTTTATTTTTCCTAAGAAATAAAAAAAACAGCCTTTATTTTTACCATGCTGATGCATATACATTTCTCGTTGTCATATTTTATAAACATTAAAAATAACAGCGGACCCAGAATTACTTCCAAAATCTGTGCTTTGATCAATAGTATTGAATGGTTAACCATATCAAACGCTTTTGAGAAGTCCGTGTAGATAGAGCACGGAGCTAATACAAAGAGGAGCTGGCCTAAGCAACTGTGCACTGTGATTTTCAATTAGGTCCTGACGTCATCATTGTGGGCGGGGCTTAAGTCAGTACACCTTCAGCGTTTGTCAGGTGCACACGTAACGAGACTCCCAATAAATTGGTGTTTTCTGCTTTTTTAACAAGGAAAGGATGAAGTATTGTGTTTTACAATGTCGAAAACACTCAGACAGACGTTCTGATAATATAAATACCATCACATTTCATTTCATAGAAATAAGGACCCTGAGCCATGTAAGGCCACTCTAACGAAAAATGCTTGTTTTCTTAATTTATTTAGTTAATAACTAAATAAATTAAGAAAACAAATTATCAAGTATTGCTCTGTTTTATAAGGTATCATATTATAAATCTCTTTTAACCTAGCCATTTAAAAATCTTAAGTTTTGTTAAGCTCTTCCAAATGGCCTTGCAAGGAACACAGCTCCAAACAAGGCCAATAATATACATCAGTCGTTTAACTTGAAAATAGAGTTACAAGTATTTATTTATTTGCTTTTACAATTTTAATAAAAAAAACAAACAAAAAACAAATAAAAAAAACAAACAAAGCAAACGAGCAAACGGGTCACCTGATGGAAAGCAACTTCCGTCGCCCATGGACACTCGCAGCATCAGAAGAGCTGCAGGTGCGTTGCCGGCCTTTTAAGAGGGAATAGGGAAGGGTAGGGATGGGAAGGGAAGGGAATAGGGGAGGATAGGGAAGGGAATTGGGCCTCCGATAAACTCACTCACTCGGCGAAACACAGCGCAAGTGCTGTTTCACGCCGGTTTTCTGTGAGAACGTGGTATTTCTCCGGTCGAGCCGGCCCATTCGTGCCGAAGCATGGCTCTCTCACGTTTAAAAGTGAAACTGTGAAAGTGCATAAAAATCCGTGAATAAAGGCATTGATTGTATGGAAGCTTCCTTCAAATATTTACGTTACTTTCTTTATAATGAAGTTTTAGTGGCAATAGAAAAATGTACTTTATGAAAATGCCAACTATCTAGCTAGCGCGGTTCCTGAGATACAGCCTAGAGACGGACATACAGACAGGCTGCTGCTGTCTTTGTAATAGAGTATAAAATGTTCTGTCTTTGTTATCCAACTTATCACATTTTGTTGACGCGGACGAAGTCGCGGGCAACAGCTAGTGACAAATATAATTAACCGTGCAAAATACAGACTACAGTTACATACATACATTCAATTATTAATGTTTAGAAAAGGTTTGTAGCTATAGAATTTGAGTATACAAGAGACAAGAAGAACCAACTAAAAATCACGCTGAGAGATAGTTCTGCACTACACGGTCGATAGTTCATAATCATAATCTTTATTTACAAAAAGTTCAACAGAAGACTTACCTATCGTAGTACTAGCATTTACTAGTTGCTACTGATGCCTCAACTACGAACGTACTGAAATACTTCGAGACCTTGGTGTTTAGTCGCTAGACAGGCATTCCACGATTAAATAACCTTGGTACATTTCAAAAATAGACATTCCACGATCTGAACTTCTGGATAGTTTTCTGACTTGACCCTGTACTTCAGATCAATATAGGTGCATACATAACGTGACCATACGTCCCACTTTGGGCGGGACAGTCCCGCTTTCAGGCAGTCTGTTTCTCTGTCCCCCGCGAGGCCGAAATTGTCCCGCTTCTGCAAATAGACCAAACGAGATAATTCTGTCTACTCTGAAACGAGTATATTTAAAAGTATTTTTATGTGTGAAATGCCTGCAATGCCTGGAAGTAGCGCGTACATACAACTAACGTGATTATTCTGCCATATTATTTTTTTGTGTGCCAAATAACCCTCCAGTAGTTCGTGAGAAAAGCCCTTTCAAATAATTTTTCCCGTTTTTTCCACATTTTTCTCTGTTTCTTCGCTTCTATTGCTCTTGGCTTGATAAAATATAGCCTAAAACCTTCCTCGATAAATGAGCTATCGAGAACTGAAAAAAAAATCAAATCGTACCAGTAGTTCCTGAGATTAGCGCGTTCGTACAAACAAACAAACTCTTCCGCTTTAAGGTTAATAATAATAATAACTAATGTAAGATAGGCACTTTGAAATACATATTCATAAATTATTCTGTATTTTTCCCGCTCTGACAAAAAAAATGATCACGTTATGCATAGATACACAGAGTTAAGAATGCCGTGAGAACTCAAAATACAACAGAATTCGAGCTACAATGTTACCATATATTGTCTTAGAAAATAAATGCTTTTCAATATATGCGGCAAGTGTGGCTAATTTGGTACCTTTTTTCCGTTGGGGAAATGCGTTTACGCATAGGGTTACCAGGCCTAAAAATGCTAAATCCTGTCTGACATTTCTAAAAATCCTGAATTTGAAAAAAAAGTCCGGTCACACACCTGTACTAAATAAAAACCGGCCAAGTGCGAGTTGGACTCGCCCATGCAGGGTTCCGCAGCAGCAGTAAGGTATATTTTTATGAAATTAAGAGGTTTTTGATTTATTTTCATATATCAGTTGATTTAATAAAAGGTAAATTAAGGTTTACCATTTATGACGTATAAAAAAAACTACTGGCTAGATCTCGTTCGAACCAATTTTCGTTGGTAGTTTTTGTAGTAATGTACATCATATATTTTATTGAGACTTATCATGCCCCTACTTTAGAAGTTAGAGGGGGGGGGGGGGGGGGGACACACATTTTACCACTTTGGAAGAGTCTCTCTCGCAAATTATTCAGGTTAAAAAAAAAATGATACTTATTAGAAACCTCATTATAATTTTTAAAGACCTATCCGTAGATACCTCACACGCATAGGTTAGATGAAAAAAAATATTGTAACCCCCTAAATTTTTAATAATTTTTTGATTTTTGCATCAAAATCTTAAAGCGGTTCACCGACTACATCTACTTACCAAGTTTCAATAGTATATAGCTCTTATAGTTTCGGAGAAAAGTGGCTGTGACATACGGACGGACAGACAGACAGACAGACACAGACATGACGAATCTATAAGGGTTCCGTTTTTTGCCATTTGGCTACGGAACCCTAAAAATCATAGCAACCGTTACATACAAAAAGTTGTTATTTCCAGCTATTTCGCAATAAAATTGTTCACACGTCACATGTTTATAGTTATATTGCGTAAGCAATATGGCTCACTGACTCCACTGAAAGTCTGTTTCTCTCTTTGGTCCTCTGTGAAGTCCACTGCTTGCGTTCCGGGACTTCCGGGCTCAGTGCGTGCGGCACTCATCGCTTGAGCGGGCGGGAGGACATGCAAGAATGACAAAAATCCGGTCTGACATAAAATCTGGGCGGAGTCCGGTCTAACACGTAAAAATCCGGTCTAGACCGGATTTATCCGGTCAGATGGTAACCCTATTTACGCATCCCCAGCAGTCTAGGGAGGGCCACCGGGGTATGTAGGCCTCCCCGGAGGCGGTGAGGCCGCGCCCGGCATACGCACTAAAACCCCAACGGTGTTCCTGCTTTTCCGCATAAGGCAGAGCCACGGGATACGCGGAATAGACAAGCGTGCAGGGTCACGCCACTATTAGTACCTATATAAATATTATTATTGACGTTTTCAATCAATGATATTCTATGTTACTAACGTAACTAGATTGGAAGTTTACGGTAGCAACGCGTTGCCACTTCGAAGATGCCTGCAGGCATATCTCACATACATAATGACATAACGAATATATGACTTGACATTGTCTTTTGAACAAAAAAGTGGTTACGCATTTCTGAGAATCTTTTGTAAGACATTGCTACTCTAGTATTTTAGAAACTCATTGTTTTCAATACGTTTAATTTATCTTAATGGAAATATTGTTTATGTTAGAGTCTAGAGATAATATTGTATTAATGACAGTATAATTACCATAATAATAATTAATGATTAATCTAATTAGATAACTTCTCACTTATTAGTTGGCTAATAGATCACGTGGAACTTTATTTATTTAGTACTAACCAGTATTCGATATATTAGAAGATGAATTTGTAGTGTATGTGTCACCACTCACCATGCGAAAAAGTATTATAAACTGGGAAAATGTCTAATATTTAATTGAATACTGAGAAAATGTATAATGTTCAATATTTTTGTTTATTGAATTATAAAATTACATCGTCGACCACCCATCACTGAAGTAAAATAAAAAATGTAACTTTAATTAGAGAAGCACAGATTTGTATTTATTGATAAAATAGAATAAAAAATAATAATATTAAAATTAAACTTTTTATTCCTAGATACCTAAGTATAGGGAATGCAATACCGGGATACCGGGATCCCGCATGCATTTTGCGGGACTAATCCCGGTCGAAAATCTAGCGGGATCCCGCGGGACTGGCGGGATTACAAAGAAGCGTGATTCATACGTGTAACTCTGCGCGCGGGGGTGCGTGAACTGGCTACAGGCAGCCCACTAAACAATTTACCTTCAATTCACCTATAATTCAATGCAACCTGCAACCAGCGTTGAAGCTGAGCCAACTTTTTCAGCTGCTGGCTACCTTGTGTCGAATATCAGGAGTCGTTTGGCAGACACAACTTTTTTAACATACTTTTATAAGCTTGGGCTGTATGTATGTAACGGAGTCTTTTAGCACAATTTTCCGTATATTTGGAAAAACTGAATAATTTTTATAAAAGCTGAAAATAAATAAGCTTATTTTTTTAACTATTATTATTACGTAGCCATTTCCAAAAAAAAAGTTTATTTTTTTATTTTTATACAGTGTGTAACAAAAATAAGTAATAATATAATAGGGTGTATACGTGTTCCTTGTAAAGAGTTCACTGTGAAAGTAGCAGCGCTGAAAGACGAAATTTTTTTTTCACTTTTGTATGGGCAAGGGCCCGAGCGTCACGAGTTTCCCCATACAAAAGTGAAAAAAAATTTTGGTCTTTCAGCGCTGCTACTTTCACAGTGAACTCTCTACAAGGAACACGTACACACCTTAAAGTATTATCACTTATTTTTGTTACACACTGTATATTCCAAAGTATGAAGTATTAATAAACCCTTGTAAAAAAGTGTCTGACAAAGTTTGTTTTAATTGAGTTTCTAAGAATAAAACGGGTTCTATCAAGCAAAGTCATTAGAACGATTTATTTTACAAGTTTATGTCAACCTTGCGGGATCCCGAAAATACCGGGATCCAGCGGGATTGTGATGGTTCAGTCCCGCAAATACCGGGATTGAAATTATCTTGCGGGATTGCATTCCCTACCTAAGTATATCTAGGAATAAAAAGTTTAATTTTAATATTATAATAAATCATTTATTATTATAATATATGTCTGATGATTTATGTACTTATTAGTTAAATGAAAAAAAATAATGAAAAATGATAAATTTTCTAATTATCATTTTTTTTCCAATAAAACAAGGGAGGTGTAGTGTATGTGTCACCTCCCCCCTATATAAGTTAGGCTAAGTAGCTAGTAAGGGCACTCAATAAAGGTTAACCGTGAAGATAAGGCCCATAGCACACGGCGTATTTTAAACGCGCTGACGACGCGCAGAGAACGCGCCTATACGCGATTCAAACGAGATTGGATCGCAACCAAGGTAATTAAGCACACGGGGCGATTGTAAAACGTTCCTCTACTGCGCGTATACGCGCAGATACAGCAGTACAGACGCGCTGTAGTCGCTCGTAGCTTTTGCGTTTTGATCAGAGACTCCTCTTCTTCAGTTGTACAATGGCGTCGGTTGAGACAACACTGCTTACGTTGGCTTTAGTACTTCTTTTAAAAAGTAAAAAACGTAAAAAAAAGCGAATTTATTGGATAGACCCATTTACGAGTGAAAGAAGATTGGGTGGTCATTATCATACAACTTTTAAAAAATTGTTAGTACATAGAAGATGGAAGAAATTTTATAATTGTTATCGAATGTCATATTCGTCATTCCAAGAACTTCTTTCGATTCTAAAACCTGAGTTAACTCGTCAAAATACAGCAATGAGATCATGTATATCGGCAGAAGAACGTTTGCTCATCACATTGAGGTAAGAAAACAACTAGTATTTATTTATTATGTATTTATTTATTTATTGACCTGTTACATTTTAAAATCAACCGTAAATTGTTATAAGTGCACTTAGATTATGAATAAGAGAAAAAGATTTATTCAATATCATCATACATGTCAGATATGATGTCGGAGTCATTTGTAACCGATTCATTGCTATCCAAATTTTGGAGTGAACTGACAGATTCATTTCTTGGCGCTGATTGATTACTTGGATATTGTGGCTGAAATTCAGACTGATATCCAGATCCAGACTGATATCCAGACTGGTATCCATACTGATGTTCATATTGAAATGCACCTTGGTATCTATTTTCATTTAATGTCCTCGATGACTGTCCCATATTTTTATATTTACGAATTAAATTTATCATATCAGCTTTGGCCTCTAACTTAAATTCCTCTTTGATAGCAGAAAAATCTTTAGCCAACGAAACTAAGAACAGTTTGTCGGGATTTTCAGATAAAATTGTATTATTTGCTTCCTTAGACTGTTTGAGATTTGCTGTCAGTGCTTCATACAATTTGTCTTGTGGGTCTTCATGTTTTGGAGTCTTTTTAGACTTCTTTGGTGAATGTGGTTTTTGAAAATCACAGTCTTGGTTATTCCGCAGAGCTGCATCATCATTTTGACTTGGAGATCTTATTTCGTAAAGCGGGTCTAAAAAAGTTAGCAAATTGGAATATATGTAGGGTCTTCTAGGTTTAGCTCCAGATCCACTGGAACAGTTATTGTTCTTCGCTTTGTCTCTTTTATAAGCGTCCTTAATACTCTTCCATTTTCTTTGAAGTTCAATGACTGAAAACGATAAATAATGTTAATAGTTTAGTTGTTTTTTAGGTTAATTTTAATTCATTTGAAATAAGTAGTTGTAGGTTTATTTTAATTAAAATATGTAAAATTTACGATAATAAGTGATTTTTAATAATGTTATTCTTTTCAGGTATTTAGCTACGGGTTGCTATTTCTCAGATATTCACTATGACTTTAAGTGTGGACAAACGACGGCAGGCATTATAGTCCGTGAAACAGTGAAAATAATATGGGATAAATTAAAAAACATCTGTATGCCAGAACCAACCGAAGAATCACATCTAAAAACTGCTGAAGGATTTATGAAATACGCAAATTTTCCCAACCTACTTGGGGCTATCGATGGGAAACATATTAGAGTTATAAAACCTCAACATAGTGGATCAGAGTATTTTAATTATAAAAAATATTTTTCCATCGTATTGCTTGCAATATGTGACGCAAATTACAGATTTATCGATATAGATGTTGGATGCTATGGAAAAGCTGCAGACTCAACAATACATGAATTTAGTGAATGGACCAAAAAGATAAGGCAAGGAAATTATAATATACCAAATGCGAGACCAATATCTAATAATGGGGTACCAATACCATTTACGTTTGTTGGAGATGAAGGCTTTGCATTATCTCAACATTTACAGAGACCATATGCTGGAAAAATCTTGCCACGGCAGAAAAGAATATATAATTACCGCTTGACACGTGCCAGACGATACATTGAATGTACATTTGGTATATTAAGCAACAAATTTAAAATCTTTAATCGGCCACTGAACGTTAGCGTGGACTTCAGTGTGGCTATTGTGAAAGCCTGTTGTGTACTGCATAATTTCATACGTGAACGTGACGGTTATAATTTTCATAATTCTTTGAGTGTAGCTGGTTTTGAAGATCCTCCTGAAGATGCAAGTTTGATTTCGATTGGTGCAAGACTGTCACAGGGACAACTAAGCGGAACTATGATACGAAATATGTACGCTGACTATTTTATTAGTGATGAAGGTGCAGTACCATGGCAAGATTCTAAAATTTAGGGTACCTACCTAATTACATTTTCTACTGTTTTACTGTTCTATGTACCGTCGAACTATAAACTATAATACATTATTTTTAAATAAATATAAGAAATCTTACCTGCCAGGTTTTTTTCCTTACTGGTTTTTTCATTGAAATTGTCATAAAAAATGTGGCACAATTCATCCCAAGCATTTCTTTTTAACACTTTGTTTGAATATTCGGGCAGTAGTGAATTCCATGTAGCTGGACGATTGTTTATTTCTGTTATAAAGCGGTCGGTGTCGAAGGGTTCCATTTTAAACGAAATACACGCGCAGCACACAATAAAACCTTATTGCAACTGAGGCGCGGGCGCAGTGGTGGCGTGAGCACCCCCACCCCCTCTGCCCGTACTCCGCTCCTTTGTACGCGCGTTTGTACCGCTTCAAATGCACGTATACGCGCTTCATGCGCGCGTTTCTATTATCAGTGCAAACGCAACTATCAGCGTTTACGGCGCCGAAGAAGCGCGTTCCTGAAACGCGCGTCGTCAGCGCGTTTAAAATACGCCGTGTGCTATGGGCCTAACATCTTTTAATAGTCTCCCCGAAGCCTGCACCATTGCAAATTTTTAGTAGCGACTATTTTTAATCTTCTATTATAAACAACTAGATGACCTGGTGAAATTCGAATCACTTCCCTCCTCACTCATTTTAACATAGCGCCATCTATTGAATTGTTAGAATTTAATAAGTTCTTGGCTTTGAGAATTTTTCCAATGAAATTATTTAAGATGTTTTTTTAGGGTTCCGTAGCCAAATGGCAAAAAACGGAACCCTTATAGATTCGTCATGTCTGTCTGTCTGTCCGTTCGTATGTCACAGCCACTTTTCTCCGAAACTATAAGAGCTATACTATTGAACTACTGTGAACCGCTTTAAGATTTTCAGGCTGTATCTCAAGAACGGCTATAGCTAGACTTCTGAAATTTTCACAGAATACTAAAAACCAAATAAAATTAATATTTAAGGGGGGCTCCCATACAACAAACGTGATTTTTTTGCTGTTTCTTGCTCGATATCAATAATGGCTATAGCTAGGCACTTGAAATATTTACAAAGTCCTTAATTATGTTTGCACTTTTATAATTGATAATAAAATAAATATTTAAGGGGGGGTCCCGTACAAAAATCACATTTTTTGGGCTATTTTTGCTCTATAACGGTACGGAACCCTTTGTGCGCGAGTGCGACTCGCACTTGGCCGATTTTTTAGGATAATGTCTATTTTAAATAAATCATAATATAAATTGCAATATTGATATGTGTGCAAGTACTCGTTTATTCGTTCCAAACTTCCAAACTCGTTCCAAACATTTTACGCATGGTACAGACCTGAACCGATTCCTTTTCCACTTTAAGTTCAATAAACGCGCCAATTTTAAAATTCACTCGGACAAAATTTCATTGTTCCTATGCAAGTTCGGTATGAAACACGCCGAAATTTCATATTTATAAAGAAGAAATGGATATGAAAGGGTGGTGAAATAAAAAGGAATAAGTTTCTTTTATATGTATAATATCAATATACACTTATAATTTATATTTGTTACGCTCAAAGACCGAAATCGCTCAATGAGCGAAAAACTGGCTCACAAAGCGTTGTGGTCACAGTGAAACAGCCACGACGCGAAATTCGGGTCGTGGCTCTAATGAAAACGGCCACGACGCGTTCTGGCAATCACAAAAAGACCATAACGCGAAATTCGTGTCGTGGCTCATATATGCTATTCGTTTTTCTTGATTTGTTCTTGATTGATCAATCGTCCATAGGTATGGAAGATTATATTTGAATTACCACGCGTACTACAAAATATTTTTCTTTATGATAAACACGTTATGCAGTGATTTAGTAAACTAAATCACTGCATAACGTGTTTATCATTATTATTTATAAAATATCCATAGTTCCAGACTATCCGTACTAATATTATTACTGTATGTCTGGCGCAACGTAGCTGCGGGCTTCAACTAGTAGTAATAAGTACTTATAAATAAAAATAAAACTAAATTTTTATAATTTATTAAGATCAGATTACCTTGTATTAAAAAAAAACAACAACAAACAATAACACGTTGCGCCAGACAGACAGACAGTAATAATATTAGCGCGGATATTATGGAACTATGGATATTTTCAAATAATAATGAAAAACACGTTATACCTATCCATAGATACCCCACACGAGTAGGTTAGATGAAAAAAAAAATTGTTTGAGTTGTACCTATGGGGACCCCTAAAATTTTTTTATAATTTTTCAATTTTTGTATCAAAATCTTAAAGTGGTTCACAGACTACATCTACTTACCAAGTTTCAATAGTATAGCTCTTATAGTTTCGGAGAAAAGTGGCTGTGACATACGGACGGACAGACAGACAGACATGACGAATCTATAAGGGTTCCGTTTTTTGCCATTTGGCTACGGAACCCTAAAAATTATAAATTTGCTTCACATTATTCACGCAATCAAAGGAGAAGTGGCTCTTGTATATCTATTACAGTGCTGCCAGGTCTCCCGATTTTCCGGGAGTTCTCCCGATTTTAGTAAATGTCTCCCGATATCCCGGATCCTCAGTCAAACCTCCCGATTTTTTCCACATCTTGAACAGTTACTAAAAAACACTGCGTCTAAGTGTGTGAAACGAAATACCCTACACAAGTTGCAATACTCAACAAAAGTAATGAGTTTGTAAAGTATGTAGCGTAAAGTATGCCTTGACAGAATGGAATAAAGTTGAATATCAAATAGCAAAACTTTGGAATTCAGATAACACCAGAGTCCAGACAAACCGGTATTTCTCATTATTATACGATCAAATTAAGAGACATAGTTCAGTCTAGTAATTGTAAGGATAAGTAAGGTATTTTAAATGAACAGCATTAGATTGCGTCATGTGAAGTGAGCAAAGTTTTGTCCGCTTTGACACCGAATGGCGGCTACTTCGGAATACGAATTTAAACACTGAAGATGAAAATTTAGAAGTAGGAGCTTTCTGGAAAAAGATAGCCCAGATGCATTTGGGTGATGGCAGCAAAATGTTTCCAAATTTAACTTCGACAGTTTTTAGTTTTATGTGCTTGCCACACTCAAGCATCTGTGGAAAGGCTGTTTTCCCAAATAAATTTAACGAAAACAAAGTTACGGAACCAACTCTCTACCTCGGTAATATCGGGAGTCCTGCATACCAAAAACATTTTGAAAAATTCTAATTGCTTCAGTTTCGAAATTAAAGACCAAATTTTACAGAAACATAATAAAAATATGTATTAAAAATCTCCCGATTTTTTTTGTAATCTTACCTTAAGACTCCCGGATTTTTATAGGTATACTTCCCGGAAAATAAAATTTGTATCTGGCAACACTGATCTATTAATACTAGTGATGCAACGGAAGTGTCTTAGCGGAACCAGAAAAGTAAATTTTAGCAGAAACGGAAACGGAAACAGATGCAGAAACGGAACTGTAAATAATATTTAAAAAAAAAACAAATTTACAAAGGAACATGGGCATTTTGGTATACAATGTGTCCGGACACCGGTGTCCGATCCTTTGATGTCATGATCTATGACATATTTTATCGTAAAATTGGCTCTCAAATTTTTTCTCTCTCTCACGGTTGTGAAATGGCAGCCATTTTAGTTTTTCCCGGGCTTTCACACTAATCTGACCAGTACTTCTCATGTAAATATCCTATGAAGATAAAAAAGGTCTCATTTGATAGCTAAACTTGTGGACTACGCTTACATAGGCAATATGTTATAAATTTCGTGGAATTAAACATAGAAAAACCAAAGTTTAAGAAAAGAAAATTGTATATTTTTTAATTAATAGCTTTTTGTAAAAAATCTAGCGCATTAAACTGTTTTTTTTTTTAAATATAGAGGAGGTTTTCATATTAAATAAATTCTTTACTTCAATGCTCTAAGTCAGATAGTTTAGAAGTTATAATGATTTTCTTATGAAGATCAGATTAGTATGAAGCCAGAGAAATTTGTTTTTTCAACAGTTGGAGAAAAAAATGTCACTTAAATATGCCATAAGTCATGAGTTCAAATTTTTAAAAACATGAGTAAAAACTGGAAAAAAATATATTTTTGAGCAAACATTTGAACAGCTGTATCTTTGAAACTATCCAGTTTATCGAGACCCAACTATTCTCATTTTGTTGCAAATTTGGTTTACTTTAAAATAATTTCTAGTGACTTCTACCATTAAACAGGTCCTTGGTGGTAAAAAATGGCAAAAACTGAAAACTGATCAAAAATTTGATGGTTTCTCATGAATTTTACAATGTTCCGGAAGTATTTCGAGGTAGAAAAATTATATTTAAGCGAAATCTCGAGATTAGCGCTTACACACACATTCAGCGATTCACTTTAATATTTTAACAGATACGGGTAGTTTCAATTTATATATTACTAGAATACAAAAAACCCTCGTTGAAGATTTATAGGTAATACAGATATAGATAAAAATACTGTATGGGTGCAAATAAAGTTTCTTTCAAAATTCATTCATTTAAATCGTAATCTTTGCATTAATTCTTAAAAATATATTAGATTACCCTTTGTATTATTAATATTAAACCCCGGTGAAAAAGCTTTTACTTAATTTTTAAATCATTAGGGTCATGAATAAAATAATAATAAAATATTACCACGTAGGTACACGACGAATCCTTGTGGAATTAACAACGCTATGGTTACATAATTAAGACAATCATTATCTTAACTGCATGCACTATAATTATATCACGGAACACTTATAGAGCGGATGACCTACAGCTAGATACTGAGAGCTGCTAACCTATCTCATTGAAATATTCATACGTCGCATCGCACATCGATTTAACACGCTGCATGCACTATCAGAGAAGTTGATTCCTAGGCAGATGGCGGATCCAAGTAATTTGGTCGCGTTACGTCAAACCCATCACAGCCTGTCTTTCCACTTTGACCAACTAAACTAACCAACTGGTTGTGCAGAATGGAACTCGATGTAAAGGAATATAATTCCAATCTAACCGACTGGTTAGTGATTGCTCCCATATTTTATTTTTGGATAAAATATTCTAGTCGGACCAACTGGTTATGCCAGCGACCACATAGCCTCTAGACGCCTAATGTAAGGCGAATACTTTCAGACAATATGTAAGACTTATAGGTCTTACTTTAGATAATGATAGCGAAATCACCACCACATCCGTGACCCATGTCACATCCGTGACCCATGGCAAATCAGATTTTTCATAAGCTAGGTGTTACAAAGAATAAAAAATAATAAATTTTAGTTGTAAAAATATTGTATTGCAAACAAATGGCAAAAATTCGTATTCTTAATTTTTATAGATAAAAGTACTAGATAATATACTTAGTAGGGACGTCAACATGATCCAGGGGGGGGCAGCTGCCCCCCCCTGCCCCCCCTCGGTACGCCATGATACCAACTATCTTTCAGAGATATATTTTTTTTTAATCGAAAATCGAAACAAAGCGTGAAATGCTCAAGTCATTTTGAGTAGAACTGTTGTTAAACAACTGATTAATGATTAAAATTTATAGCGTATAGCTATACGTGGGAGAGCCATGCTTCGGCACGAATGGGCCGGCTCGACCGGAGAAATACCACGTTCTCACAGAAAACCGGCGTGAAACAGCGCTTGCGCTGTGTTTCTCCGAGTGAGTGAGTTTACCGGAGGCCCAATCCCCTATTCCCTACCCTACCCTATTCCCTTCCCTTCCCATCCCTTCCCATCCCTACCCTTCCCTATTCCCTCTTAAAAGGCCGGCAACGCACCTGCAGCTCTTCTGATGCTGCGAGTGTCCATGGGCGACGGAAGTTGCTTTCCATCAGGTGACCCGTTTGCTCGTTTGCCCCCTTATCTCATAAAAAAAATAGCAATAAAAATTGTCGACGATTACTAAGCTCTGCAGACCAACACTGTTTTTGCCAATTTTAGTAAGAGAAATATGGATAAACCATCCATCTACTAGTACTAATACTATCTACCCATCACAAAGCGTTGTTTTTTGTCGGCGTTGCGAAGTAATCATGAAAGCGTAAAGAAAGTAACCAAGTAAAGATTTTTAGTCACTAAAACTTCAAACAGTTTTATTGGCGAACAACTATTTTTAGAAATAAATTTCCATCAATTTTATTGTGACTTAGAAATCATGTGGCGGAATTAGCAAGTCAAATAATCTATACTCATAATAAATATAAAGCTGAAGTGTTTGTTTGTTGTTCGAACGCGCTGATCTCAGAAACTACTGGACCGATTTAAATGTTTTCTCAGTATTAATCAAGGAAGGCTTTATTATATATCCTATGTAGCCTATATTATATTATCACGCTAAGACCAATAGGAGCGGAGCACCAATCAAGAATGTTTCAAAATCGGGTGATTTTTCCTATTGTGCTGCGTAAACGATAAAAGTCTCGCAAAAATCATATAATATTACAGAATTTTTGCCCTATAAAAGTTTAAAAAAAGTATATACGAGAGATACTTTTTTTACAAATTATATAATTTGTAAAAAAAGTATATTTTTAAATATACTTAGGTAAGTATAGGTACTTTTTTAATATAATCCGAAGACGTTTTTGTATATTTTTAGAAGCTTGCTACAATTAATAAAAGTCTTTTCTTCATTCTATACTTTAATTAAAATAAATATGTACTGTTTTTTTTTTATTTCTTTTGACAAGCGCTTCTCGTACTTCCCATCACTAGTTCTGATTTATGACATGCCGTGAACTTGAATTGGCCAATCGTAATGCATTTCTTACCTCTCCCCCCGCGTCGCTTACCTGAGCACATTGACACAATAATTTGTTATGAGAAATCAAAACATTAGGCGTCTATTGGGTTATGTGGTCGCTGGGTTATGCAGATTAATAAAAACAAATGACAATCTAAAAACAAAACCGACCTTTTCAATGTATCTTAATTGTTATCTATTGAACGGCTATTTTAACCAGCCGGCTGCGACATATCTACCTTCATATTCAGTATTCACTAACCAGTTGGTTAAAGAACAGAAACAAGAATGCTAGAATAAAACTTTATCTATTTTAATCTACTACTTACGTATTATTTAATACACATCCATGACGGAACTTTGAAAAACTTTTTTGTTTCGTCGGCGGGATTCGAACCCGCGACCCCCGGCTTGAGTTACCAGTTGTAGCATGGTCTGTCTCATGACGTCATCTCTAATGATCTGTTTCTTATGAGTTATGATGGAGTCTTACTTTCAACTTTCAATAAATATTTAAAATTATCGATAATAACGTTTAATAAACGTAACAATGTAACGTTTTTGTTCAAACATCTATGAGGTATTTTCTTATTTTTTTAATTTCATTGTCAAACAGTTTCCATTTTAGTAACTAGATGGCGTATGAGTAGACAACTATCAGTAATACCAGGCAATACCATCAATAATTGCTTTAAAAGTGGGCAAAAGAATATAAAACTTGATGCATTTAAATTTGAAAAAGACACAATGAATAGGATAATAAAGTTATTATTATAGTTCGAAATAGTTTATTGAACCTTTACAATGAGTTCAACACTGATGAAAACTATACAAACTATTATTATTACATATGACCGGCTTCGGGCTGCGAGAGACTTGTACGTGTTGCACATAGCACGGCGCGAACGCGATTGTCGTGACGCGATCACCGACGCGCGCGCTTCCAGTTTAAACATGCGCGCGCAGATAATACTCATACTCGGAGCGTGTTATTGGTCGTCGATCGCGACCCGAGCGTCTCAGCGGTATGATTGGCCCCGGTGATGCGGTGCGAGGGGTGGCGCGAGGCGCCTGCTTAGTGCTTCGCGCTATAGCCTCCCCCTCCAAGTCACAAAAGCACGACCCGTCTGTGACTTGGCTGGACGACCACGGCGGCGCTGATGTACAACGACAGTGGATGGACCAACATACGGTGTGAGGGCGCTGGCATGGTACTTGCCTCGTACAACTCCGTTCGCATCCTCAACAATGAATGACGTGGGACTCACTAATTGAGCGACACGATAGGGACCTTCCCGTTTTGGGGCAAATTTACTGGTAAACCCCTTGGCTGCATTGCTCATCAAATGGGCATCCACGAGGACCAGGTCCCCTTCTGCAAACGAAGGACTCTCTCGTCTCTTACTATCACCACTGGCCTTTCGAAGATCTTGTTGCTCTTCAACCCGGTGCTTAACATCAAGCAAAATTCGCGCAAACTCCTTCAGGTAAGGCGTAATCTGGGGAACGAAATTTTGTTGGGACACAATATCTCGTAGGTCCGTGTGGACTGTTATAGGGGAGCGCATCTCCCTAGCAAAGGTAAGATATGCAGCAGTCTGACCCGTTCCTTGATTATAGGCACTATTGAGTGCAAAACGAACCTTCGGTAGTACAGTGGGCCACTGGCGATGTTCTGGTCCCACCAGAATACCAAGTAACTGCTTCAGCTCTCGATTCTTACGTTCCGCCGGGTTTGCTTCCGGATGATACACAGGAATTAGGGCCTGTTGGACTCCAAGCACAAACATAGCCTTTTGCATTACTGCCGAGACAAACTGACTACCATTATCCGAGATAACTCGACGAGGTAAACCATAACGCAGGAAGACTTCTTCTATCAAAACCTTTGCACACGACTCAGCTGTAGCATCACACAGTGCAAATAGTTCAATCCACCGACTCGCCGTATCTTCAATGAGAAAAACCCACTTTTCTCCGCCTTCGGCTTCAGGAAGGGGTCCGAAAAGATCCATCGCAAGCACTTCGAATCGCTGCTGGAGCACGGGTGTCTGAAGCAGACCAGCAGGTTTTAAATTCGTCGCTTTGTACTTTTGGCACAAGTCACAGGATTTAAGGTATTGAGCTACATAAGTCCTCATATTTCTAAAATAATATTTTTCTTTAATTTTTCGCAACGTACGCTCCAAGCCTAAGTGTCCAGCAGTGGGCGCATCATGGAGTTCTTTCATGATCTCTGCCTTTAACGACTCTGGGACTACCAGTTGTGGTTCCTCGGACACTCCGTCCGGATCACATCGATACAGGACTCCTCGTTCAATATAATAGCCCCGGTCAGTCCAGCGTACAGCTGCTGCAGGGTCATCCGAATTTTCAAAATCTTCTATAACTTTGCTCACCTCAGAATCATTCAATTGAGCTTTTCGAATGTCTTCTGGACTACATTGAGGCAAATCGACGACTACGGGACAAATACCACAAGATCCCGTAATAGCTTCTTCAGCTAAATTGGTCACTGGACGACTGAGAGTGTCGGCGACCAGATTAACTCTACCAGGTGTATAATTGATTTGGAGATCAAACGATTGAATTTTCATCGCCCAACGGGCCAATCTACCACTGGGTGTCTTTAATGACAAAAGCCATCTTAATGGTTGGTGGTCGGTAGCCACATGAACTTGGGCTCCTTCGAGGTACCCTCGGAATTTATCCAAAGCCCAAACGACCGCCAAGGCTTCTCGCTCGGTGGTATGATAATTTCGTTCAGCCGCAGTGAGCAGCCGGCTGGCATACTCAATTGGTCTCTCTTCATGATGAGAGGGGCCTTGCAATAATACTGCTCCTAGAGCATAGGCACTGGCGTCTGTCCGCAAAACAAACGGCTCATCAAAACTTGCTTGTCGAAGAATGGGACTGTTTGAAAGGCGCACCTTCAGTTCATCAAAGGCTCTTTGCTGGTCCTCGCCCCACATCCAACGTCGATCTTTCTTGGTAAGTTCCGTCAACGGACGAGCTAGATCAGAAAACTGGGGTATGAACTTCCGAAACCAGGAGCAGGTTTGTAAAAACGTTTTTAACTCTTTCAGGTTCGTAGGAGGCTTCATATTCATCACAGCTTCCACCTTCGTAGGATCCGGCTCGATTCCTTTTGAAGAAACGACGTGTCCCAGGTAAGTAACCTCATTTCTAGCAAAATAACACTTTTTTCTGTTTGCTTTCAGGTTGAACAGGCGAAGGCGCTCGAAGACCTGCTGAAGATCCTTCAGGTGCTGCTCCAGATTTGGTGATATAACGAGGATATCATCCAAGTATGCCAGGACGCAGACGGCCTTGAGACCAGACCTCACCCGGTCTATTAACCGCTGGAACGTCGCCGGTGCATTTTTTAAGCCGAACGGCATGCGGCGAAACTGGAACGTTCCAAAGGGCGTTGTGAACGCCGTCTTATGTCGATCTTCCGGGGCGACACTAATTTGCCAATACCCAGCTTTTAAGTCGATCGTTGACATGACGCAGTCTGCTTTTGTGTTCTGCAGTAATTCGTCGATAACCGGAAGTGGATACTTATCAGTCCGTGTGACGCTATTAAGCTTTCTGTAGTCTACACAGAACCGGGTTTCGCCATTTTTCTTCGGTATTAAAACCACAGGAGAGGCCCACTCCGACTCAGCGTCTTCGATGATGTCATCTTCCAGCATCTTATCTATTTCTTCACGAATAATGTCTTTCTTAGCGGGAGAAACGCGATACGGCGGACTAGCAATTGGCGCCGCATCTCCCGTATCTATACGATGTACGGCAAAATCACTCGGTCCTCCCCCTGGAGTAAAAATATCCTCGTGGATATTCAGAAGGTCCGACAGACGTTCCCTTTCGTCCAGACAAAGATGGGATCCCTCGTCATCGCGAAGACCCACAGACGAACAGGTAAGGGGCCGTAAAGGCTTGGTTTCAAAAATAATCGACTCCGGCGACCTATCGTGTCTCACATACCATACACCACGATCGAAGTCTAGTACCATACCAATGTCCTCTATAAAATTCATACCTAACAGGCTCTCGGTTGCATCCGGCAACATAATAAAATCGACCGCTCGCGCTACGCCTCGCACCGTTACATTAACATGCGCTATTTCAACATTTTGCGCAGAGGTCCGACCGTCCGCATATTTTAATTCAGTAAATACATTTTGGAACTGACAACCATGCTTAAATAAGTGGGCTCTTAGACTAACACTTCCTACGGAATGTTTAGCTCCAGTGTCTACTATTAAATTACCGAATTCACCACAGATTTGTACACGCAACACCGGACGCACACGCGAATCAATATTAGCGCAACTCGCGGAAACCGATTGAAATGTACTCTTAGATGGCACGGGCGGCGCGCTCGATTTTTTCTCCTTACACGTTGGACAGTTCGAGCGTATAACTCCGGGTGTCCCACACCCGAAACACGTGACCGCAGGGGAACGCGAAGCTCCTTCAACTGGACCATCTCTAGTCTTTGCCTGCTTGGCAATTCGCTGACAATCCTCCTTGAGGTGGCCGTACTGTTTACAGTACTTGCATTGAGGCCGAAACTTCCTCGTAGTAATAATAGGCTCCGCCTGAGCCGTCGCCGAAGTATACGGCGCTGGTTTCGTATCCATATTGACACGCGGCCTACTCTCGTCTATAATATCTTCCCCCCGCCGTGCTTGAGCCAATAACTCGGCGAAACTAGTAAAGTTAGCACGCGGGACTTTCTCTCTAATTCGACGGTGCATCAATCCATAGGCCATATCCAGCTGTACCGTTTCCGTCAGTGTAAACTGCGGGAGCTGGGCGAAAAGTGCTCGAACGTGACAAATAAACAAATCTGTAGACTCGTCTACACGTTGCTCTCGTTCAAAAATTTTCCTATACAGTTTGTGAGGAGGCAAGCGAGGTCCAAAAGTTTGCTTTAGAGCCTCTAAAGCAGCTTGCCACGACAACGTAGTGTCCTTGACTCCTTGCCACCAAGTAGCGGCCAATCCCGTCAGCAACATTGACAACCCACGTAGGGCATTGTGGTCGTCAATACGGAGACACTCTTTATAAGTTTCCACTGCATCGATAAACGCCTCAACGTTACTGTTATTCTCTCCGTTAAAACGAGCCGTGCACTTGGCGAAATTGCCAGTAGAAATTGGTAATGTACTTACAGGCTCGCCGCGACTCAACCTGTCTATGAGTAATAGAAGTTGATCCGTTGTCATGGTGACCGGGGCCGCAGCCGCACCACCAGCTGGCTGCGGGTCCTCCGCGGGCACCTGGGCGGCGTCAGCGCCGGCAGCGCATGGAGACGTGTCCGCCGAAACCGGCGGCGGCGTCGGCGTCCCGTCCACGGACGATTCGAGGACAGCCGACGAACTCGCTTGTTTCGCATGGGCTGATCTGGTGTTCATCTTGATAAGTCACCACGTACGCGGAACAGAACCGAAATAAAGTCTTATAGTCCAGGCTTCCACACAGCACCGAGGCTTACGTAACTTGTGGACGCCCCCTTACGTATTCGGTATTCTATAAGTCACTAATTTCACTATTATTACTATATCCGTTCGCGGAACAAAGTAACACAGCACACCTACTGTTTAGCTCGCGGAACGTATAGAACGAAATGTTTTAGACTATTATTATTATTAGCGCGCGAAAACAAAACTAACACAGCAGTCGACACACGCGCGGCTGCTTAGTTCGCGGAATAGGTACTAGAACAAAGATATTCTAGAAAAGTCTATTAACATTTAACACTCGTATTGTCATTAATACAGTTCGCGAAAACAAAACTAACACAGTTGTTGAGATGCACACTGTTTAGTTCGCGGAGAATACCGGTGACAAAACTTAGGTATTCTAGAAGATTCTATGTACATACACTGTACACACGTACTTATTGTTATTACAGAACGCGGAACAAAACTACACCGTTGCGGAGATGCACACTGTTTAGTTCGCGGAGAATACCCGAAACAGTCTTAGGTCTTCCAGAAAGTCATTATTTCACACGTAGTGTTAACAGTTCGCGGAACAAAACTAAACAGAAAACTATATAGGCCACACCTACTGTTTAGTTCGCGGAGAAAAAACCGTTACACTATTAGGTCTTTTCGGAAACCTAGGTCTTAAACTTTTCGGAAACTTTTCGGCCAAACGTTGGGCTGCCACTTATAGTTCGAAATAGTTTATTGAACCTTTACAATGAGTTCAACACTGATGAAAACTATACAAACTATTATTATTACATATGACCGGCTTCGGGCTGCGAGAGACTTGTACGTGTTGCACATAGCACGGCGCGAACGCGATTGTCGTGACGCGATCACCGACGCGCGCGCTTCCAGTTTAAACATGCGCGCGCAGATAATACTCATACTCGGAGCGTGTTATTGGTCGTCGATCGCGACCCGAGCGTCTCAGCGGTATGATTGGCCCCGGTGATGCGGTGCGAGGGGTGGCGCGAGGCGCCTGCTTAGTGCTTCGCGCTATATTATAACGATTTTTTAGTTAAAACTCACGGAAGAAATAGCCCTATTTATCGACATTCACACCAAATGTCACAGGAATTATAAATTTTGGTTTTGACAACATCTTACCTGCACTTTTGCACGATAACGGATATTTAATGGCCAATATTTTACCAATAATGAACATCGAAAACCCAAATAACACAATTTGGGAAAAAATAATAAAAACCACACCAACAATAAAAAGTAGAAGTAGTTTCAAAGTAACATGGCCGCCAAAACTCTTTCAGTTGTCAGTTTTCAGTTTGACAAGTTTTTAATATGTCAGCGTGTCCCTAAACTATTACCAGTATACTGGCCTAATCGCTTAGGCCAATGATCGCTTAGGTTTAAAGATATTTTGATTTATGTCACACAATTGACAGTACACTGATATTTTTAGGAAACACAACCCATATGTAGTCAGTGATGCCAACCTGCAGATAATTTCAGATCGGTGAGGAACCAATAGAAAATCTAGAAGTGTCTATCCTTACGGCACGCCAACTAGTTAAGATTGTTAAAAATAAAATTAAAAAATATAAATGAAAATGCATCATTGTGTTGTAACATTAATGGAATGATTCCAAAACATTGTTGATGCGATGCCCTGTGATAAGAGCTAAAACAATTAAAGCATAAATGATTACTTCTAATAAATTCAAATCTAGTGCCAAATTCATCTTCTCGAAACGTTTCACACTGGTCTAGCGTATGGTTCCTTTTACAGTATAAACATATCACGACAGTGGTGGCAAATGTATGTGTCTTTTGTCTTTGATCTGCAATTGTCTTCCGCTCTCTTAGCTCTAAAGGCATATGTGTGAGTAGAATCCATAGCCGGTACGGTGTTTTCTTTATTTCATGAAGAAAACACCGTGGACTGTATAATATCGAAACTTTTGACACTCTTCTATCTTGTGACCCTCCTTACAATATCCACACGTTGCAGCAACAACATGGAAAACTTGTGCTCTATGTACCGGCTTCAATTTTGGCCCACTCTCTCTCAGCTCTGATCTTGGCCGTTTGTCGACATTACAGGAGGCACCACATGAAGAAAACACCTAAAGGTCCTCTAAACATTTATTTAGATTATTATTGCACGAATCTCTACATAGCTCTTTTCAATATTTTCTCAATAGACAACTACTTCAAATATGACAAATACTACGTTCGACATTCCGCCCACCATGAATGTATCTAGTATATTCATAACTCCTAAACCGCCCACCATGATACCTGCACAGTGTAGACTACACTGTACGTCATCACAATAACAATAAAATCGTTACACAAAGCTACCTAATTTACCTAGATAACAAACAAAAATGAGAACCTTCTACATAGTACAATAATTGATATAAATTAAAACCTTAAGTGTATGAAACTTAACATTACTTATTGAACAACACAAAAATCCCGAACAATTATAATAATATTATAGAAAAAATTAACAATTCAAAATTCGTATCAAAAGTACCTTCTACCTTCCCGAGCATATTGTTGTGTGTACTTAGTTTTGGCTGGTACTCTACCCGACACAACTCAACCAAGTTTTGTATTCTGAGCGGTCAAATTGCCAGACGAATCACGAGTGATGCCATTTTGCAAAATAAGACCATACACATCGGCACCTAATACTAAATCTACATTAGTCTGTTTATCATAGTTGGGATTAGCTAAATCTAAAAATAATGAATCTGGCCAGCAACTCTTTTTAATTCTGTCAGTAGAGTTTGAGGATTGGGTTGAGGGTAAACTATTCAGAACACAGGCTTGGATTTTACAACAAAATTCTCTAGCAGTGGACTGTATCGTTAGCTCGACCATGTGTTCGACTGACAACGTCTGTTCCTCTCCCCCCACTCCTGACACGACTCTTTTTACAGGAATCTTGCGAAGTCCTAACAACTGGACAGCCTTCTCGGAAATAAGTGAGGCTTGCGATCCTTGGTCAAGTAATGTTCCAAGAGATGCACAAGCTTTCTTCGTCTCTACTCTTACTAACGCAGTAGGCAATATTACTTCTCCATCGTCTACGGGTGCGACAGAGTTCGAAAAGCTGTTAATATTCTTGCTACCGATCGATGGTTTTCCATTATTTATGTTCTTACTATAATAATAATAATTACGGTTTCGAATTTTAGAACTTGGCAAACTATTTTCCGCATGTAGCAACGTGTGATGTCGTCGATTACACCTCTGACAGGCATTGTGACGCCTACATCTTTTAGCCTTATGATAGGCACCAAAACAATTATAACAAAATTTCTTACTCCGTATAAAATCAATCCTATCAATATGTTCTTGATTAAAAAACTCAGGGCATTGATCTAGGACATGACTTCCTCCACAGTATGGACATTTCTTATTGGCAGTTACAGTAATATATTTTGTTGCAAAAACGTGTGTCCTTTGTGCTCGATCATCTTTAGATTTTTTTTCTCTTAGCTCTAAATATTCCAGAGAACTAAATCTAGCTTCTAAAAATTGTAAAAAATCTCCTAAACTTGGTAAATTATCTAAAAAATTAAAACTGATTTTCTGCTCCCATTGTTTTCTCGTTTCTTGATCGAGTTTCTCGGATACAACATGAATAATTATAATCTCCCACGTCGAGGTATCAACATCTAAATTAGACAAAGCATTTATACACTCGTTTGTCGTATCTAGTAACTGCTTTATTCCCTTGCTGTCTTCAAATTTTAAATTGACTTGGCCAAATAAACGATTCATTATATTATTAACTAAATACCGTTTATTACAATACCTTGCTTTCAATGAATTCCAACATTTCTCGTAGTTGTTGTCTGTGAAAGCGATATGATTTAATAGCTGCTCGGCCTCTCCGGTAATTTTACTTTTAAGATAGTATAGCTTATGGATATTATTTAAATCAGAGTTGTTATGTATTAGTGTGTCAAACAAGTTGTGGAAGGTGGGCCATTCTGTGTATTTCCCAGAAAAGGCTGGTATTTCTATTGTTGGCAAATTAATAAACTTTGAATGATCAACCTTTCGTTTTTTAGCCAAACCATCTGTAGCAGCATTATCTTCCATTAATAAGAGAGCCTCCCATAATTCACTCTTGTATTCCATGAATACTTTCTCTACTTGATCAAAGACCATGCTCGTTAGATATTCACAGTCATCTCTAAACTCGTCCATATTCAATAACGCATAATGGTTTCTCTCAAACTGTGACCATATATTATCTAAGCTTTCAAGTCTTACCTTGAACCAAGATCGCGTTAATGTACTCCTAGACAACCCTTGAAAATTTGCATGATCCTTAACTATTGACTTCTGAATAAAATTCTGTATACGTAGTAGTCCCTCCATATCTTTAGGTTCAAAATATTTTATTCTCAACTTCTTGTTTATGTGTCGTCAAGGCAACTAGTCTGAATTTTCTTACCATTTATATCTAGCTTTATTTCTAGATTAAAGAACTCTTATTAACTGTAAATCCATAGCATCCAGTTCTAACTCTTCATCCGGCTAAAGAATGACCATGAAGAAAACACCTAAAGGTCCTCTAAACATTTATTTAGATTATTATTGCACGAATCTCTACATAGCTCTTTTCAATATTTTCTCAATAGACAACTACTTCAAATATGACAAATACTACGTTCGACAATATATTAGTTAATATTCATAACTGTACATTAACGGCCGTTCCCAATATTTGATCTATCTCTGGTTTTGTCCTACTAGAGATAGGAATAGCTCACTATTGACATAAAATATATGTCTCTAATGTCTAATGTGAGCTATTCCTATCTCTAGTAGGGCAAAACCAGAGATAGATCAAATATTGGGAACGGCCGTAAATCGTCACAAATATAATCTCTTTATAGCAAAACAAACATAATTATACCTGCCTACTAGAAAGTCTTACATCATAAAATTACTACAATTCACAATAATAACTACTCTAGCCCTACCGTACGCTGTTGCCCGCAACTCCGTCCGCGTGAATGTATGTTATTAAAATCGAGATTTACAAAATTGAACAACCATCTACGACTATTTTATTTGGATCTACATTACACACGAAATTTTTAATGCACCACGAAAATAAACTATAATTATAAAAATTGTAACTGTACTAAGTATAGCTAAATAATTAATATTGGAATTTGTTGTGTTAGACTGTTGCCAATAATAATTATGACAAAAACGCTTGAAGGCACGGATTAAGTTCCTGCTGTCCACGATCACCGTAGTATGCGACATCAGATTTACACTGTAGGTTGTCTAGCATTGTAGTTCTTTCGTCTTGGCAGAAAAAACTCTCCCAGAGAACATGATTCAAACATACTGCCTTCGGTCGTACATATTCTACCATTTCTACCTATGTGCTCGACCGATGCTAGTAACTTAGATCCGTAAAGTTTGACTTTAAAATTTCCATGGCTGGTAACGAATTGAGATACGCAGTGGTCAATATCCATCCAGGGTTTGGATAAGCGTTTACGAATATTAGGAAAAGTTTTAAAGATCGACCTTTGCTAGAATTGGTAATCACTTTGGTTGTCGTTGTAAATTCCGAGGAGTTTCTTCAATTCCATTACTTATCAAGTCACCGTTTTTAGGGTTCTGTACCCAAAGGGTAAAAACGGGACCCTATTACTATAAGACTTCGTTGTCTGTCCTTCTGTCTATCTCCAGGCTGTATCTCAAGAACCGTTCTAGCTAGAGTTCTGAAATTTTACAGATTGTGTATATCAGTTGCCGCTATAATAACAAATACTGAAAAAAAATATAATTAATATTTAAGGGGGGCTCCGATACAACAAACATGATTTTTTGGCCTTTTTTGCTCGATACCAATAATTACAACAGGCAGGCAGTTGAAATTTTCACAGAATCCTTAAATATATTGTGTGTTAAGTATATGTGTAATTTAATAATTAATAATAAAATTGGAATATAATTAAAATTTAAGGGAAAAGAAGAAAGAACATAGTATTCTCTAAGCTCTCTAGTCTCACCTCTATATAAGATTGAGATATTTTGCCATCATGAGTTATGTTTTGAAACTTTGTATACTCGTTCAACATTTGGACTCGTAGCAAGGAACATGAAAACTGTCACCCATATCATCTTATAACGCACAAACTATAGTATACCCCAAAGAAACTTCCATATAGAGCACTGACAATTCAAAGGTTAGGTAAGCCTGTAGGGACATTTTAAAATATAAAAAAAATAAAGCTTCATATTTTTCTAACTAAGCTTCGCAGATATTTTATTTTCACTAAACTAAATCATTTAGTCCTTGTTGTCTAAAACATACTTATAATTAACCTAAATAAGCAATTTTCTGGATATATTTTCTTTTTCCAAAACTTTAAAATGGCTGAAGTTTCTGAACCTACCGCTAAAATAAAAAACGCTCTTATTATTTTTTTATCAATTTTACCTAATGTAAAAAACCTAGGTACTAGGTCTCCATGAGTCCATGACGCTCGAGTGACTACAAAATTAGCACCTTCCCTCCCCTACTATAGTGAATCGCCAATGTCTTCATAACCCTAATCACTCTTAAAACCATTGGTTAAAACCGTACTCACCTGAGTCTACAGGTACTTAATAAGAATAAGACTAGATTGGGTCTTTTGTACCAACATTGTTGTATTATAATAATATATATAAGATTATATAGAGTAAGTGTGTTTGATAAATATTTGATATATATAAAACTCAAAGGTGACTGACTGACTGATTGACATAGTGACCTATCAACGCACAGCCCAAACCACTGGACGGATCGGGCTGAAATTTGGCATGCAGGTAGATGTTATGACGTAGGCATCCGCTAAGAAAGGATTTTGATAAATTTCAACCCCAAGGGGTTCAAATAGGGGATGAAAGTTTGTATATAATAATACTTCTTAACGCGAGCGAAGCCGCGGGCAAAAGCTCGTTTGAAAATAAATCACTTTTATTAAAAATGTTGGTATTATTGCTAACTTAGCCTACATTGGTGAGAAACTTAAATTTAGTAATTGCTAATATGATATCGTGCCTCAAGTTTCTTACTAGTGTCTAACACAAAACCTAATTTTGTTTAAATTAAAATCTAAGGTGTCGACCCCACTGCGTGCGGTTTATCGGTCAGAGTTCCGAGTTCTGTGTTCCGCGTTCTCTGTTATCTATGTTGTGGCTTAGAACCCTGCACACACAAAAGCAGACGGTCTGCGACCTATGGCGTGTAAAGAGTTCTAACTTCTAAGCCACCACATAGGTTACAGAGAACGCGGAACGCAGAACTCGGGACTCAGACCGCTAGACTGCATACAGGGGGGCTGACGCCGAAGCAAGCAACTAGTTTCCCTATAAATTGCCATACGTTCAAATTTCGCGGGTTGGTGAGTTGGTGGGGGCAGCCCGATAGATGGTGTTAGTAAATTCCGGGGAATATTGTAGTATGAAGTTGATGTTCTTCTCCGTGAGTAATTTGTATTCTGTGGCCCGCGCTTATTATATATTTTGGAATTAATCGTCGTCTGCAATTTAAAGTTGCAAATATTATACAATCTACGTTTATAATTGATCTCGTTTTCAGGATCCTACTATGGGGGCAATGAGTTGTACCAATTTTCCAGGTGGGGGGGGGGGCAGCATACCTGTTTCGAGAAGATGGTCGGTCTGGTAAATGGACAATGGAAACAAAAAATCATGAAAATTGACTTTTATTAATCTGACAGAAAATATATTTTGTTTCCAACACTTCATTTTGCGCAGAGTAGGTAACAAGTTTTTATTTCCCACTCGCCAGGAAATTAAGCATATATAGTATGAAGATAAAAACTGTACTTTAAAAAAGAATAATGATTTTAATTTTCAACTTAAATCTTCAGGTAACTAGAATAATTATTTTGCACACATTGTATTTTTGAATTTTTTTTTTTTGAAACAAAAAATCATGAAAATTGACTTTTATTAATCTGACAGAAAATATTGATGTTAGGCCTTTAAGTAAAGAAGAAAAATAATAATTAGTATTTAACCCTGGAAAGATAGTCTGCGTAAAATTTACGCATGCGTTTTCGTATAATTGCTCTATCTTTCTAATTAGCGCGAATCCATAGCTGTGCTTTTAGGACATCTCATTCGTCACTGGGAGCTGCCGAGTGGCATACTTTTCAAAAAGGTATGTGTCACCAATTTCGAAATATAACGACCGCGTGAGTCAAAATTACGCATGATTATCTTTATCGTGACTTTTATGATTTTGGCTTATATGACCGTTTTCTTTTGTTTCGTTACTTTTAATACTTTTTATCTTAACTAACATTACAATTTTATTTTTATTGATATTATGGATAATATATATCACAATGGGGAGTACCAATTTAGATATCACGATATTCTGGCCGCTCTTATGCAAAGTGATGAAGAGCTTCCTTGCAAGGATATCAACAGTGAAGTAGCGGACCACGAAAGTGAAGATGAAGTGCAGAGTGACTAGAAATGATTATGTATTATAATCAAGCAAAAGTTGGCGTTGACACGCTAGACCAAATGTGTTCTCTAATGTCCTAGGTAAGGGACATCTGGTCTATGGCTTTATTTTATGGAATGATAAATATTGCGTGCATTAACGCATGTTATGTAATTTACAGCCATAATGTTAATTGTAAAGGATTTCTCCTTTACAATTAACATCAATGTGGCTCTCTGAGTAGCATAACATTTATGAAAAATCTTAGCTTGGGACTGCCTTATATGTTTATGCGTAGACGCTTAGAAGCACCAACTTTGAAGAGATATTTGAGACACAATATCTCTTATATGTTGCCAATTGAAGTGCTTGATACATCCGAAGACCATAATAATGAGCCAATAGCAAAAAAAAAAAGGATTTATGGTTGTTTTTTCCCTTTTGAAAAAGGAGAAAGGCAAATGTGTCCTGCAAAAACTGTAAAAAAGTGAGCATAATGTTGATATGTGCCAAAGCTGTTTGTAACTTACTTATATGTAACTAACTTTATTTTCTAAAATTATAAAAAAAAGCTTACTGTTGATTTTCTACTTAAAAAAGATACTGATCATTAAAATAAAAAATAAGTCTTCATTGGAAAGAGTAAGTGTTTATACTATTTTATTGATTTATAGAAGGAGTTTCATTCAAGTTTTGACTTTTTTAAATACAAATAAAGGAGTTTAAAAAATTATGTGCAGTATTAATTATTCTAATATATGTGTTTACGTGATAACATATAATCCATTAAAATAAATTAATAAACCCAGACCTACAACTAATTCAAATACATGCGTAAATTTTACGCATGATTATCTTTTCCGTATTGCAAAATATGATTATCTTTCTAGGGTTAAAAGCAATTAAGAATTAAGTACCCAAACAATTATTCAAAATTAAACAATGTAAATAGGTAATTAAAACGCTAAAAATACAGTTTCGAACGGTCAGGTTATTTTTATTTTTGACCGACTGCCAAAACGGAGGTATTACGTTCGGCTGTATACAATTTTTTTATATGTTCAACGATTACTCAGCCGTTTATGGCTCGATTTTCATAATTCTTTTTTCGTTGTGTAGGGTTTACCTCGAATTTGGTACCATGTTCACAAATGCGATGATCTGATGATGGGATCCATGAGGAAACAAGGGGACTCCTTGAAATTTATATGGAAACATATAGTGATTTTGATTTTTTCTGAAGCATTCAGGGTAATGCTACCAAAAAGTTAGATTTCGCACCAGGTTATACCCTGGATCCGAAGGTACCAAACAGAACTTTTGAATCCTTATAGATACTGGTTCGGGGATTTTGGCGTTGTTTAAACAACTGAAATCGTAAGCCAATACATCAATTTGATTGATCATCATCATCACAACCATAATTATACCCTGGGTCATCACATTATGACCCAATTATTGGTAAGTACTTTTCGTTAATTTTTGCATCGAAGCAAATATTTTTGATGATTATTTCGCTGTTTGTGGACCGATTTTCAAAATTCTTGTGTTGTTTTATAGGATATAATCTTAATTTTGTATGACAATTTACGAACGTGGTGTTTTGATGATGGAATCCATGAGCAATCGAGGGAAATTCTTGAAATTTAACAAAACCCACATAGTGGTTAAAATGTTGTTCCCAGTAACTTAAATATATGTTACGAATAAGTGAAATTTCATACGAAGGTGTCTCTTGATCCAAAGGCACTAAACAGAACTCCTGAACCTTTAAAGATAAAAGTTTGGAAATTGCAGCATCGCTTAGATAACTGCAAGCATTTACCAAAATTTCGATTACAGTAATATAACATGGATAGTTAACATTCGTAGTGGTTATCTACGCATAAAGCCTTGTCTTGTAGATAACTAAAAAGAGTAAAATTATTATTTTTTAACAAAAAATTTAAACCGACTTCCAATGTAAAAACAATATTCTTAAAATGATCTAAAAAGTATGAAATAATTCTTTAAATTCTTCACTAGTGCCTTTTTCAAAATGCGACTAAACCTCATTATATTTTCTTTATTATTATTATATTTCATTTTTACTTCTCTTTTTTGCTTATTAGTAGAATGCTTGTGCAGAAACTGCACATATTTGAACGCAAGTTACGGGCAACATCGAGTGTAATTATTTTATGTATGTAAGAATGTAAAATATTCTTAGTCGTGACTCGTGAATGGTGTTATCATATTCACGATAGTTAATAATATATTAATTAGCTAACGGCCTTCGGTGTGAAACTTGTGTTTCCATAAACTTTTACAATTAGATCAGTTACTGATAGTTTAGATTTCCATTTAGAAATGGTGTTACTACATTACATGGTAGTACTGTGGGTGTCGGCGACGGCGACTAGCTATCACATCCTTTGTCTCCAGTCGGGACTCTCAAGGAGCCATTACAACCTACTCTCAGAAATAAAAAACATATTAATTAATGCAGGACATACAGTAAGTAAAATATCGATACTAATAATGACGACCTCTGTGGCTTAATCGGTTGAGTGTGTGGCAGCTCAAGCCGGGGGTCGCGGGTTCGAATCCCGCCCACGGAACAAAAAGGTTTCAATGTTCCCGGGTCTGGATGTGTATTAAATATGTATATAATAAAAATCTTAAATATATGTAATATGTATAGTACGGTATAAAATTATTAAATATATTTCCTAGTTGTCTGGTACCAGCTGTAACACAAGTCTTTCAGGTACTAAGCACGGGGCCTGACTGACGTGGTGTGAAGCGTCCATATACATATTATACAGGGTGTAACAAAAACAAGTGATAATACTTTAGGGTATGTACGTTTTCCTTGTAGAGAGTTAACTGTGAAAGTAGCAGCGCTGAAAGACCAAAATTTTTTTCACTTTTGTATGAGGAAACTCGTGACGCTCGGGCCCTTGCCCATACAAAAGTGAAAAAAAATGTTCGTCTTTCAGAGCTGCTACTTTCACAGTGAACTCTCTACAAGGAACATGTACACACCCTAAAGTATTATCACTAGTTTTTATTACACACTGTATATGTAAAAATGTGTCTGTCTGTTACCACGGCCAAACCGCTGAACTGATTTTACTGAAATTTGGTATGGAGATACTTTGGAGTTCCGGGAAAGGACATAGGATACTTTTTATCCGGAAAAATGTACGGTTCTCGTGCGGCAGAGTTGCGGGCATCATCTAGTACAGTTTATAATATTATAAATTTTGCACATTAAAAATAACTATTTTATCAATATTGATTTTGACATTATTGACCATAAGAAATGCAATATTGACATAGACATTTTGCTCTCAGGTGACATTCGTTACACCGTTTCCTGAACCGAATCCACCAACGAACCTGCGCTACATTGACATAAGTTCGGTTGCGCATTATTGGTCAGGTATACCACTTTTCTTATAAAGATAGACAAAATAAATTTATACGCAGTGTATATAGTTTGTTTTAAGTGCAGCTGTTTTAGGTATATTATTCCGCAGCGGCGTGCATAGGAATCTGACACAGGGTAAGCAGTGTAGTCGGTACTCGGTCACTGAACAGAGTCTAACCTTCAATGATATTACTAACTGCATAATAAATTCAGGCAACAAACTGCAAAGACTATTATCCAGATTGTTATCATGGCCTATTTATATAGTCAGAAAAAAATCTTAATTGCGCGATCTAGCTAACGTCGACAACGCAGCTAGCGACATCTATTGATAACATTGTGAACTTATTACTTTTAACAGTCACAAAAACTTTTTCTTTTATACAGATTTTTAGCATAGCCAACAGAACGTTCCGATGTAAATATAGTATATGCAAGATTTCTGCCACCTCAAATATCTTATAGAAATCAAAAAACGCACTTCTTAATATTAAACTGTTAAATGTAGGTACCTACTTAAGTATTTGAAACTTTCAAATTGTGTGAAAAAACCTGCTTAGAAAACTATCTATTAAATATACTGGCGCAACAAAAATAATAATATGTAACAGACAACAGCGCTCAATCACATGAAAAAAGCAAATGGCCTTGAATGGCCTCCCAAAACACAAAACATTTCTGCTATGTAAACAACTGATAACCTTAATAAACAAGAATGCATAATGTGCATAAGTATGTAATTAATTAATTAGATTTCCGTCTATTATTTTTACTCGGATTATACCGCACGTACGGTACCGCACATTATCCGATAACTCCCGAGGGCCGAGCGCCGCGCGCGCCAAGCCGTCGGCCGCACCTCCAGTGATGCCAACTCTTCAAAAAATTTCCCCCTAAAGCAACTTGAAAACCCACTGAATTTCAATCAGAACTCCCTCAACTAGAATTCAAATATAATTTATTACTTGGAGTGCTTTCCACTAAGAGATCAAAACGCTGAAAATACTAGGTACTTCAGCCGACCGAAATTGTTGTGGTCGTGGCGAAAACGTCACTCATGGCGTCATTTTTATATAAAAATAGTACTAAAAACGAAATAAATATACATCTTTGCTTCAAACATTTTACGCCCAAGAATATCCCTAAATATTTTTACTCCCTAAAATACTGACTGTATATTTATTTTTTTCCTACTAAAAGTGGGAAATCCCTATAGTTGGCGTCACTGCTGGGCTCTGCCGCAGGACTTTCAGTACAAATATTCATGTTATTGTGCGATGACGAACTATGTACGGACACGAAAATCTTAACGCATACATAAGCCTAGGTCTGCCGCGCGCGGGCTGCATGCCTTGACCTTGAGTCATACCATCGCGTTCGCACTTGGCACCTTCGATGTTATTTTATAAATTTAGGCGTTTTTATGTATTCATTTTTTTTTTCTACTATATTTTTTACTATTAATATTTAATAATTAACGTCATGAGTCATCTAAAACGTACGAAAGTTAAATTAAAATATCCGTGAATGGCAAGTAATGCACTGCATTTCTGCCTTCAAGGAGTGCACGCCCATGTTATTCCGTATGTTTTAATCCCATATGGATTTTGTCACGTTTCCTTCCCCACGTTTCGGCTACTTACTAGCTACCGTGATCACGGGCGAACTGACGAAATCCGTAAGCGATTAAAAGATACGTATACCTGTCGCAAAAAACTAAAAAATTATATGATTCCGTTATAAAATACATCTTTTCTTATATTGTCACGTGATTTGTTGTTTTAGTTCCTCAAATCTCTAGATCAGTGGTGCCCAACCGTTAGCTTGCGGGCACCTGCCTGTTATCTAAGCACCCGCGAACAATATGGGTCAAATAAATTAAATAAACAATAACTAAATTACCTAGTTTCCTTTACATCGCTTATGCTTTTTTATGGTTCCGTACCCAAAGGGTAAAAACGGGACCCTACTACTGAGACTTCGATGTCTTTCCGTCTGTCTCCAGGCTGTAACTCAAGAACCGCTATAGCTAGAATTCTGAAATTGTCACAGATTATGTTTATCTGTTGAAGCTATAACAACAAATACTAAAAACAAAATAAATTAAATATTTAAGGGGGGCTCCCATACAATAAACGTGATTTTTTGGCCTTTTTTGCTCTATATCAATAATGGCAACAGGTAGGTACTTGATTTTTTCTTAAAGTCCTTAATTATATTGGCTGCGTTTCAGATGATGTTAATTTTGAGCAAAACGCTCAAAACGTCTCCTTCTGCCGTTCCCTTTGGCGACCGGGGTTGTTTTGATCGCGGCTATGACGTCACTCATGACGTCATCAGTTTCGCTCAAAACGACCATTGACGAAGATGGGTCAAAGTGGGCGTTCTAGTTTTTTTTTAACGTAACTATATCGCGAAAGCCATGTTCGGAAAGTTTTCAAGAGAGAGTAGAGACAAAAAAACTTTATATTATTTCATTACAAATAATATTTTAATTAAATAAATTAAATAACATTTAATGAAATGTTTTGATTGGAAAATAAATTGTTTTAAATGAAAGGTCAAATGATTTCTTATAAATTAAAATAATTAATACTAATTTTCATCTCTCCTATACCTGTTGACTTACGAGTAAGTCGTACTTGACTAAGCATTAAGCGGTATTGTTACCTAACGTTTATATGTATATTGTGACAATAGTCAATATTCAAAGTATGGGGTTTTGTTATTTAAATATGATTCAATGTGAAAACTCAAATATAATAAAAGTTTAACTATATTAAATAATTATTACTTAAGTAAAAAAATGTACTTAATACTAAAAATGAAACAAATATAATATTATGTATTTTATTTGTAAAATAAATGTAACTAAGGTAAATGACTAGTAGATTTGACAGTACCAGTCATTGGAAAAATCACAAAAACACAATATTTATTAATGTTGCTTTAAAAATTTCCTATTTTTAAAGTAAAAGAATGCCTGTTTTTTTAAAAAAACAGTCAGTTTTTAAAGCAACATTATTAAATATGGTGTTTTTGTGCTTTTTCCAATGACTAGTACTGTCCAATCTACTAGTCATTTACCCTATAAACAATAAAATTACTTTTATTTACGACTTGAAGAAAAGGATCGTAATATCCAAGTTCGGTTCAATCTGGTTCAATGTACCTATGTATAAAAAAAATATAGTTCTTTTTTTAAACTTTTCTCAAAACGCTCAAAACGCTCCATATTCCGTTCCGGGTTTGTATCACTGACGCTCACATGCTAGTGGAACGGGAAAAACTGCGGTCTTCAGCCGTCAGCGTGAGCCTTTCTAACGTCATCTGGAACGCGGGGGTTATGTGTACTTTGTACCCAGATAGATATTGAAAATGTGTATTATAATGTCCGTCTGATTGTTTTATGCGCGAGTCCAACTCGCACTTGGCCAATTATTTTAAACTTCGTGGTTCCCGCGTGGCTTATCGGGATTTTCAAAATAGCCCTTGGAGCAATACCAGTTGGGCACCACTGCTCTAGATTTATCAAAAGTGCCTTCGCAAAAGTTGACGCTGGCATTCCAGTAATGTTAATGCGACATTATGACACACCAAGGTTATACAATAATAGCTAAGGTTATATAATAATAGCTAGCGCTAAATTATGCTTGAGACGTAATATCGTAAAGCAATAAGTATAACTAAACACAGGAGTGTGCTGTGTGATGGTATTGATTCCGCGAGTTCCTATGATTTTTACCGACTTTCAAAAAGGAGGAGGTTATACGTTCGGCTGTATGTACCTTTTTTTTTATGTTCAACGACAACTCAGCTATTTGTGATCCGATTTTCAAAATTCTTTTTGTGTTGTATAGGGTTTAACTCGAATTTGGTACCATGTTCACAAAAGTGGTGATCTGATGATGAGATCCTGGAGGAAGGCGCAGGTTCGGCCTCATATGGAATATTGTTCTCATCTCTAGGCAGGGGCGCCAAAATACCAACTGCTCCCTCCTCATCGTATCCAACTCGAATTGTTGACTGCCATAGTGTTTCAAACAGCTTGGACCCCCTGGAATTACGCCGAGATGTAGCTTCACTCTGCATCCTCTATCGGTTGTATCACGGGGAGTGCTCTGAGGAATTGTTCGGAATCATACCACCTGCAACTTTTCGCTATCGTCCCACGCGAAAAACATACCATCCTCATCACCTTAATGAGTGGCAGTCTTCCACAGTGCGTTTTTCGCGTAACTTTCTGCCGCGCACTGTAAAACTCTGGAATGAACTGTCACCAGCAGTATTTCCGGACCGATACGACCTGCAAACCTTCAAGAAAAGAGCGTATTCCCTCTTAAAAGGCCGGCAACGCACCTGCAGCTCTTCTGATGTTGCGAGTGTCCATGGGCGACGGTAGTTGCTTACCATCAGGTGACCCGTTTGCTCGTTTGCCCCCTTATTTAATAAAAAAAAAAAAGTAATGAAGACTGTAGTATGTACAGAAATAGTTGAGATTTAGACGAATTCTGAAAAAGGCACTATTATAGAGAAAGAGTTATTTAATACTTTTTAGTTCGTATTATTATCGTTTTTACGTTGGAAGTCGGTTTTAATTTTTTGTTAAAAATAATAATCCTATCAAAATATTTCAGACACGGTTAATTTTAGACTAACGATCAAAATGTACCATCGAGGAAATTGATTCCTAAGCAGTTGACAGACCAACGTCATTTGGTCGGATCTTGTCAAATTCAATGTTGATTGTGATCTGTCGGGTGGGTTTGACGTAAAGCGACCAAACTACGTAGGTCCCCCATCTGCCTAGGAATCAACTTCTCTGATAGTACTTTGCATAAGACGTCGCATAGGCACGAATTTGTATGCATTTCTAAATTGGTAAATGGTATTTGGTTTTTGACAGATTTGCAAGACGTCTCACGCAATTGAAATTTGTCAATTCAGTACTTTAGAAATGCAATGCGTCGCGTAGCGGTCTCAATTGATCCTTAAAATATTGTCACATTATTGTTACGACGTGACGTTGTGATGGTAATTCAGCATGATATACAATATACATACGTGACAGTATTAATTGTTGCATGACATGCCGATCGCGAAACGATCACGCGTGCATGTCATGCACATAATATTGCAGGACGAAAAATTAAACAACTTGTCAATCAATGTCTGTACATTGATTGACAAGTTGTTTAATTTTTCGTAATTTGCATGTCATTCGCATCAATCAATACAATAAACGATCATGCGTGTGTCAAAAATAGCTTAGGCTTGCAAATTAAAAGTATTGTTTAAATTATAAACACACTGGTGTTTATAATAAGAAAACTTAAACTTTTTAATCGGGACTTAACGCGACTTATTTAAGTAGTAATGCTACTACGAGTACATACTTTTTCTCGACGTTTTAAGTTTAATTATAATGCAACGCGAAAGTTTAAAATGTTACCAGTAATAAGACATGATTTATTACACTAGTAAATACAATACAAACACTTTAATACTTTACAAGTACAATTCACTTAGCTTTTCTTCATTTTCATAAGCAATCGAAACAACTTTTCTGACAAACCTATTATTAAGCTGAAAAGAACAGATATTAATACTTCGATTTTAGCCAAAAGGCCGAGAAGCGTTTAAACCAATTAAATATTTTAAATGCTTAACTTATAACTATCTTTGTTCGAAGTACTCAGAGCCAATTCACATTGACAGGAGGCAGAGTGACAAGGCTTACGACAAAAGAGAGAGTGAGCCCCTCCATCAGACAACCCGCCTTATATACAATCCCAATGACGTGTCACTCTGCCCCACGTCTGACTACTAGGATTTGTATCTAATATCATAAACACAATGATTCATATTTACAATTATCCTGAAAATCATCATAAATCAAGTATTCAATTATTAGATTTTTAATTAAATCATTTACTTTTTGTAACAAAAGTATCATAACCGGAAACTTAATTAATATTGTCTGTTTAAAGATAAAATGTTATAATATTATATATTTTGTCGTCCAAATATCATTAATTTATTAAATAAGGACCATTGTTACCATAAATAATTATTTCTTTTAAGACTATTATTGAAATAATAGCCATTTATATTCATAAATATGTTTAAAAACGGATAATATCTCACACGTGCTTGACAGCACGCATGTCATGCTGCATGATCGTCTAGGGTGCCTATAACTATTTTGGATTACAGAGCTGACGCAAAGGAATGTGCATAAAAGATTTTGGCTTTGGCAATTCAAATTGGTACTTTACTGACTAATCAAATTCATAAATTCTTAACAGAGATCCTTACAAAACTAAAAACTTAAGAATTTTTCCTTTCGTTGTTTACTTGTTGGTTTTTTGTATTTCACAGAAATGGATTTCACCAAACTAGACTTTTGGAAAATGGATTTTGTACGGTCAAGCGCATTATGGCGTTCGAGTTGGGTTCTCAACACCACGGCGATGCAAGATGCCTTGGTCAATACCCAATTTGATGCCATATTAAGCGAATGGCTGTTCACTGACTTAGATGCTGGGTAATGAATTCTAAATACTTTTTATAAATACAAAATTTTGTGAATTTTTATTATTATTCATTAACTTATACAAAAAAATTGTCAAATGCAAGAAAATATATGCAACTATTAAGGTAGTAGCAGCGTAAGAGTTCTCTAAAGTCGTTTACAGTTCAAATAGATAAAGTAACAGTAACAAACAAGTCTACACAAAAATATCACAATTCTAGATATGCCGCTGTTCAAAATGTACCATGGATCGTTCTCTGCGGCACCCTGATCCATCCAGAAGTACAGCGACTGGTGGACTTCACGAGAGACTTGGCAGCGTCGCCATTCCTGATGACAGCATTCCTGCCACCCATGAACTTTGTAACGAGACTTGTAAATACATTTACCTACTTCAGAGTTACCTGGTATGATACCTTTTAGAGCTCATACGTAAGTTAGAAGATGATTTTAGGATAATTTGAAAAAAAAATATTGGGCGAGGGAAATATTATTACTTATATCAAAGCATTTCATTACTTTACAAAATTCATTCTAGCCCACTTACGCCAGACTGGGTTATTGTTAATCGTTATTCAAAATATCACGATTTGATATATTAATATGAAGGACAAAATAGATAATTCATATCAATTCACGGTTAATTTTTACTCAGATAAGCACAATGATTATTCTACGGCAATGGTTATTGTAGGCCTTATTAATAAATTTGCATGTTTTAGGAAATTTGATTCAAGAACGGAGAAGGAATACAATAATATTTTTGCGCCCATAGCAAAAGCCAGAGGCGTGTCGTTGCCGTCATTCTACGACGCCGTGTACAACGTGTCTCTATTGTTATTGAACAGTCATCCATCTTATGCGCCAGCTATCGGTCTTCCACCGAACTCAATTGAAGTTGGAGGATACCACATTCCAGATAAAGTTCCACCACTGCCAAAGGTCGTTCATAGTAATTATAATTTATAATAATATTGTGTACTCTGAATGTCAGACCCCCTTGGCCCTTACTAATAAGCGCTGTATAAGCTTTGAATAGTTATACAGTGTTTTGTTTTCTTCAATCCAATTAAAAAATGTCACTTGTGTGACAGGAACAAAACACTATATAACTATTCAAAGCTTATACAACGTTTATTAGTAAGGGGGTTAATATTTAATCAACTGTAAACATTTTGATCATAAAAAATAGATCCAATGTACAATACATCATTTTTAGTGCTCAAGAAATTTTCTATAAGTAAGTAAGAGACGCCATTGATAGCGAGTTGCGGGAAACATCTAGTGACTTATGTATGTATGAATGAATGATGTTAAAATATTGTAGTCCTAGTCGTGAATGGCATTATCATATGCTCATAAATTAAGCATAACAATTGTTTAAGGAACGCTATGATATATCAATTTCAAGGGCAAATAAAAATGATAAAACTTGTCCCATTTCAGGATTTGCAAGAATTGTTAGATGCATCTCTTAAGGGAGTTGTTTATTTTAGCCTGGGTTCCATTATTCGTGTAGATATGTTACACAACAGCACAATAGAAGAATTGATTAAAGTGTTCAAAAACATGCCACAAACAATTTTATGGAAGTTAGATGCTTCAATTAACAATGTTCCTAAAAACGTACATATTAAATCTTGGATGCCACAGACAAGTATACTTGGTAAGATAAATTAATATTGGGAACAAATATAATGACCATCAAAAAATGTTCTGATACCCTAAACTTGTTTACCAAAAAAATAAAGTCTAAAATTGCAATACTACCAGCTATTCTTCTTCCAATCGTAATCGAACGCCAAATATAGTAGGTAAATGATCACCAAATCCTAACGAGCAAACCAATGCGATATTTCTGTCCAAATAAATCACTACGATTGACAAATAATGTAAGCATAATATTATCATATGATAACTCCAAATTATGTTATAATTATATTGTCTCCGGCCTGCAGTCTCTCCGGTGAGAGGGGACTGCAGGCACGGCGCTTGCGGTGCGGTGGCACCGCAAGCGCCGTGCAGGCCCGGGCACCCACGTCCCACGTATAATATCGGTTCAGCAGTTTGGACCTGGGCCTCTATCATGAGCTCTTAAATCCATTCACTTTACGTCCTTATACAGTCAGTATAAGGACGTAAAGAGAATGGATTTAAGAGCTCATGATAGAGGCCCTGAAGAGATAACAGACGGACCCTTTCCAGTTTAAAATATTAGCATGGATGATGAGAGTTATACATACTAATATTATAGATGCGAAACTGTGTATGTCTCTCTGTCTGTCTTATCTCTTCACGCCCAAATGACTGAACCAATTTTGCTGAAACTTGGTATGGAGATAAAAGTATCTCATAATCATTAGATTATTATTATTATTATTAAAAATTATATTATTATTAAATTAAAATGTAGTTCAAATTTGGTTTTTATTATTTTCCGGTTAGCAATAAAAAATTTTTGGTTCATTTTTTAATAGGATAGCTAAATGAAAATACTTTGGTTATAATTTTACATTAAAATGCTAGTATAATGTGATCAATTACTTATTTTGGTGATCATTTACTACTTTTGATTTAACAATGATTTATTGACCGATCTCCTGAGTAGCAGGAGATCGGCCATCTTGGCGTTCATTGAGAGAGGCCTATGTCCAGCAGTGGACGACTATAGGCTGATATGATGATGATGATGAGGAATGATTTATTTGGGAGTCATTTTGCATAAATACGATAGCGAGATGTTAAATCTTTGGTTATCATTTTACATTAAAATGCTAGTGTTGGTGATCATTTACTAATTTTGGTGATCATTTATTACTTTTGATTTAACAATGATTTATTTGGAGTCATTTTGCATAAATACGATAGCGAGATGTTAAATCTTTGGTTATCATTTTACATTAAAATGTTATAAAAATGGATTGTCAATTGTGTTAGTAACGCTAAAACTCGAAAACGGCTGAACGGATTGGGCTAATTTTAGTCTTCAAATATTCGTAAAAGTCCAGGGAAGATATTAAAGTGACACGAAGTTCACCGGGACAGCTAGTTTACTATATTTTTTGGTTTAATAATGATTTATTTGGATTCATTTTGCATAAGTAGGATAGCAAGATGTTAAATCTTTGGTTATCATCTTACATTAAAATGGTGGTCTGTATTTTGGTGATCGTTTACTATTTTTGCCTGTGCATAAGTCATTAATATTTATATTAACAAATAATAATTAATAAAATATTATGTAAACGAAAAGGCGTTAATTCTTAGCAACAAAAGGTTTGTGATTTGTCGTATAACGACACATTGCATTTTTATTAACAAAGGCTTATGAATTAAAAAAATATGAACAAAAAGAGGTCGTAAAAAGAAAAATGTTACGTGGAATAAATCTTATACACAAAGACGTTGAATCAAAACATACGTGACTTTCCAGCTCACCCTAATGTAAAGGTGTTCATAACACACAGTGGTCTGCTCAGCACGATAGAAGCGGTGAAGTTTGGAGTACCCCTGATAGCAGTGCCTTCGTTCGTAGACCAACACACCAACTCTCACAACGCCGTGAAAGCGGGCTACGCGATCGAAGTGCCATTCTCACCAAACATGGCAGGAGACATATACGATGCTTTACAGGAGATATTATCAAATGAAAGGTAGATTCAATTACATATAACGAAACGGTATATAACGAAAACAAGGCTTACTAAGAAGAAAATTTTAAAGAAATTAAATTTTTTGGTTCCTAAATTTTAATGGAAAGTATAACTATATGGTCATAGCAGAAACTTTATGCAATATATTATATTATTATGGACTGTTGTAGCTATTGTAGACGAGCAAAGGAGGTATCGCACTTATTTAACAACCGCATTGTGGATCCGAAGAAGCTCATCCTCCATTATATTGAGCTTACCATCAACACAAAAGGTATGAACTCTCCTACGTGGACAACTTTCGTAAAGTTTAACATACCACAGAGACGGCATTTCTCTAAAAAATGATTACATTCGATTATAAACTCTCTTTCCTCAACTTTTAGATTGACCTGTTCTGCCATTTTTTTCACGCGCGCCTGTTTTTCTCCTCGAGATGAAACAGACTAAAAAATATTGTTCAATACCGGCCCTATGCAATTATAAAATATGGGTCAATAAAAATTAAACGTGCTCAAACTTTCGTTCAATCAGCGCACAATATTCAATATCTACCCTCCACCGTCAATAATATTGCAGAATACGTAATATTGGGCAATAAAATTCTAAAAAGTGTAAAGACTGCCTTAGATTGAAACCACGGATTTTCATACAAAATTGGCAACGCCCTTAAGACTACTCTTTCGCCAATGCGAATGAACTGTTTATGGGAGCTCTACAATCTTTGTTTTTGAATAGTAACGTCTGTTTAAGAGAATTGAATATCATGATCGTGATAAAAATATTAAAGAACGATGTGTTCGCTTAAGTTTAAGTACAAACAACACTACAGCTGCTGCAGTTAAATCTTGCTGCTCGTTACTTCGAACGAACATGAAAACATTGCACGAAAAAATAAATTTGCATTATTGTGCAATTTTATTGATAGTTTGGGTTCAGAGCACCTTTCAATCTTATTGTAATTTATTGTACAATAAGATTGTATTCTTCAATGTTATTGCAGGCATTCATTGACCCATAAATTTGGACTATTTGTAATATTTTCTTCTTTTTCTTCAGGTGCTGCCCACCTACGCCTGTCGCACGATTTGGAATGGTACGAAATATGGATGCTCGATCAGATCGCCTTTTTACTTTTTTTAATCTACGTCACGTTTATACAACTGAGGAAACTTAAAAATTACGTCACGAATAGACTAGCGAAAATAAAGTTCAAAATTCAGTAAACAATGTAATTTTATTTCAATAATATGGCGTTTACCTTTGTAAATGAAATCTACAGGATGTAATAAAACTAAGTGATAAAAAATTGTGAATGTGAAAGTGAGCAGCGCTGAAAGACAATTTTTTTGCTTCCATACATTTTTATTTAAATATTTTATCGTAAAAAAATTTGTCAACCCTAGTGCCTAGTGCGCGAGTGCAATGACCTCGATCAAGTGATCCACTGCTAGTTTGGGGTCAGCAATAAAAGATATTTTATTTTTGATGGAGAAGCGTGTTAGATGCATGTTATAAAAAGTGTAACACATTTATATATTTCATTGTCAATGTCAAAGTAATTTTATAATTTAATAATAAAATTATTTCATACGAATAATCCAAAGCATTGTAAAAAAGAACATTAAGTATAATAAAATTATAAGAATAAACTTACAATCTTATTTTCCTTAAGTTAATTATGCGGAACCACAAAATTAATGGAATCCATTATCGACCGCCAGCTTCTTCGATACTTGGACAGCCAGGGATTACTAAGTGACAAACAGTACGGGTTCCGTAAGGGTCGCTCGGCTGGTGATTTCTTGGCGTACCTAGCTCATCGTTGGGCTTAGGCAATTGAGTCGAAGGGAGAGGCATTGGCCGTTAGTTTGGACATTGCGAAGGCCTTCGATCGGGTTTGGCATAAAGCGCTGCTATCAAAGCTACCATCATACGGGCTGCCCGAGAAATTATGCAAGTCGGTCACAAGTTTCTTAGCAGACAGAAGCATAAAGGTCATAGTTGACGGCGAATGCTCGGAAACTCAGTCTGTTGATGCTGGTGATCTCAGGGCTGTGTGCTATCGCCAACCCTATTGATATTGCATATCAATGACATGTTATAGACCAACGGCATTCATTGCTATGCGGATGATAGTACAGGTGATGCTGTTTATACAGGCTCCCCCAAATATTTCTCGGCTAAATGTAATTGAGAGTCGAAACGAACTTGTGTCTAAGGTGGAGAATTCATTAGAGAAGGTCTCTGAATGGGGTAGACGTAACTTGGACCAATTCAACCCCGCCAAGACACAAGTCTGCGCGTTCACCACTAATGGTCGTATATCCTCGTTTTGAGGGCACATCTTTAACCATCTCTCCTAGCATTGAAATACTTGGCGTTAACGAGGCTACTTGGCGTTAACAAATAACATAATATCAAGCGACGTCCAGTTTCGATACCATCTAGAGGGTAAGGCCAAGTTAGCCTCGTATATCGGCATATTATATCGTAATAAATATTATGGCAGTAATGTGTTAAAACTACAATATGTTCCCCTTTTAATCGTCGGCATCTTCTTCCAATTCTGCTATACTTAAGAAGAAGAAAGAGACGCAGAGAATATTGGGTACACCCGCTACCGATCGAAAGATATTATGTTTGGTGAAGCGTTTTACATACTTTACAATAAACTGCGTGCCTATAAAAATAAATTTTCAACTACTTTCGTATGTCCACAAGTACTTTGGATTATCTACTGTACAACTTGACGGATGCAATACGACGACAAGATACAAACATGAGACTTTGCGTACCTCCAAAAGAAATGCTTGCTGTTACTATACTCGTAAGCAAATGTTTTTATTGTGTGTTGTTTACATTCCACCTAACTGTTCAGATAATGAATATTTGTTATTGTTTAAAATTATAGAACAATTATGTGATAAGTACCAAAAAGTGGTCGTGTTAGGAGATTTTAATATGTATTCCTGTGCATCTAATGTAAGTAATTACTACGAGTATTTTGTTTCTTATTGTGAGTTCACTCAGATTAACACAGTAGGTAATTGCATGGGCCGGCAATTAGATTTAGTATTGCACTCGTTGGTAGATAACGATGAAGCGAGGGTACTCACAGCGGCGGAGCCTTTAGTACCTGTTGACCAATACCATCCTCCGCTCGAGGTGGAGTTGAGCTTGTCCTCCAGGTTATCTAGTTTTAAAGGAATAAATAATAACCCACCGCCGCCAAATGAATCTTAATGCTGGAATTTCAATAAAGCTAATCTATTGATGTTGTACGGTCTGTTAGCTGAAGTAGATTGGACTCCTTTATATAATTTAAATATTGATAACAGGATAATTTCATTCCGTTTACAGCTCTCGACGCCCTGAGTTAGATGTACTTAAAGCTATGAAGGAGGTGGGAGATAATGGTACTCATATGCCTACCTAGCATACGCCAACGAGATATCTCACTCCCGAGATAATTAAATTTTGACATTATGAGACGAGTGGTTACTCGTCTCATAATGTCAAAATCTCGACATTATCTCGACCAAACTCTATAAAAATGTGTTATTTCGATGATAGATCTACGCGAGAAAAATGTTTGTCATGTTAGGGTGATTAGAGATGAAGAGACAAACCATCAAACATCGAGAAAACATGTAGAGTGAGATATCTCGTTGGCGTATGCTAGGTAGGATGGTCTGCATCACTTGGGCTTAGGCGATGTACGTAAGGCGCTTAAAGAATTAAAACCAAAGAAAAGTGCGGGCCCAGACGGAATTCCACCGTACATATCTAGAGACTGTCGATCTGTGTTTGAAAAGTCACTACTACACATATATAATCAGTGTTTAAGTACTGCCATCTTCCCAGAGAGATGGAAAACTACTAGGGTAGTTCCAGTCCCTAAATCTTCTACGGGATCAGAGATAACTAATTTTAGACCAGTGGCAGTTCTGTCTTCTCCGGCTAAGATATTCGAGTCGATATTAATGCTCGAATTTTTTCGCAGGTTCAGACTCGACTGTCGCACGCGCAGCATGGATTTCGGCCTACCAGAAGTACCACTGTGATAGGTTCAGCTAAATAATAAATACAGCTTGGACAGGATAGAAATTATAATTATTAAACCTTAAACAAATAGAAAAATGTGTACAATATTATGTAGGAAGCAAAATAGTCATAAGTGACAATGTCAGGTAGCAATAATAGACAAGTAAAAACTGCAGCCATTCTCAATTCAAATAAATCATAAAAAGAGTATTCATGCCGCGTTCGTCACACTCCCCCGGAAAGAAGGACCGGTAGGTCAGCTTAAGTCATAGTCAAGTAGCCTGCATGGAAGTCTTCAATCGCGGGTAAGTCTTGCGTCCGAGTCGGCAGTCAGTTCAGTCGCGTATTGGTCGCATCAGTCATATCTAAGTCCGCCCTGATGTTCAAATTTGTTATTTTTTCCTTGTAGAACCCTCCCCGCCAAGGGGCTGCTGCCTACCGTGCAGGCAGATATGATACCTAGTGCTTCTAAATACCAAATATCTGAAATATCAAATTTTGTTAAATAATGCGATGTGTTTAGCATGTTTGTCCTTGGTCACACCACCCCAACTTTGTTCTCAAGGCTGTCAAGTCATCAAGTTGCATCAGTTCACCTGTCAAAATCGACCCAGAAAAGTCAGCACCTATTAACAAGTCAATGTCATTGGGAACGTCATGAAAAATTGAGTCAAGTACAGTCACACCTTTCTCTCGTAAATGGTCTAGTACATTAACAGAACTTAACCCAGGTAAATGACTACAAATATGACTCTGCTGTACAACTGATAACTTAGTTTTAAATTTGTTATCAATACTACTAATTGGTATCTCGTGTATATTGCACTTCTTTGCTTTGGTTTTGACTCTTCCTAGCATACTCTGGGCAATGACTTTGTGCCTAGTAGGCATGAGGTCTAGTGACTTTGCAATCTTTTCAGTAATGTAAGATCTTTGCGAACCGCTGTCGACAAGTGCTCTAACAGTTACTTCCTTATTTTTATTTGCCACTTTTACCATTACAGTTGGAAGTAGTGTTGTAGTCGCCGAATAAGTACTGTAACACGCTACATTGCTGTTCACTTCTGTTGCATGTTTCTGTTTATTTTCTTTATCTTGCTTCGGCTTACACTCTATCTCTTCCAGAATTGGACACATGATCATAACATGCCTCTTCCTGCAAATCAGACATTTAGGAAATGATCTACACTTTTTGGCTAAGTGGTTCGTTCTTAAACATATCGAACATGCCCTTTTGTTCTTTACAAACTCTTTTCTCGTTTTAAGAGACATTTTTAACGGCCGAAAACATTCTACTGTTGAATGGGTATTTTTCTCACACCATAAACAACTTACCGCGCAGTGTTTTAAATTGTCTTTCTTTTCTATATATGAAATAAAACATGCCGTCGGCTGGTTTGGTGTATCTAAAGTACGACTCGCCTTTGTCCCAGATAGATTCATTCTTATTTCGGACTCTACTTCGATACTGAGAAACTCCATAAATGTAGATATGTCCCTGGATGGCGGTTTGCTTCTATGCCAGGCGCGGAGGACATCCCTCGGCAGTGCTGACTCCACCATCGGGAAGAGCATCACTGAGTATTTATCCTTTTTAGACTTTAGCCATTTGCCATGGAAAAGAACCCACAGGGCTTACAAAGACGTACTCAGCGAACTGGTTTCTTATTTCATTTGCGTTTCGGTTGCCTGCCGTATTACTTGAAGGTAAAGCCTGTAAACCAGTGGTAGTTTGAGGCATAATCAAATCTTGACTCCTGTATCCATCTTTCTCTCTAACAATGTTATGTAAAACTACGCACGCTTTCACAATATCTTTACTTAATTTTTTCGATGCATTTAGAGATCTCTGAAATATACGCCATTTTTAAGCTAATAATATGCCAAAAGCACGTACATATAGATTACATAATTATTAACCAATGAAGAATTAATAGTTGAATTGATAATTAAAAGACAATTTTATGTTCTTTTTTTAATATTATAGACAATGGCATATTCCTATAGATAAGATAATTATAAACCAATAAAGAAATTGATAGTTAAAAGATAATTTTGTATTTTTTTATACTGCTGATACATTTTTATAAATGAATAATGAACATTAAGGCTACTACTTCAGCCTTTAACATATTATGGAAGAGTTCCTTAATGTTGAACAACTTTTTCTAAGGAATATAAGTCGAAAATGAGATAAAATAATTAAAAAGTAATTTCTTACCTTACTCGTATTTCTAATGTACACTGTTGCACTCGCGAATTCAAAGTTACAACTATCGATGTTCACGTCGATTAGAACCTGTTCTAGCACCAACCGCGGTGTGGCAACTAAACAGACGCCCCCTTGTTTACGTCCGTCCGCTCTGTCGCAACGAATTATTGCGTATTCGGCGGATACTACTTCCGCGTCACATATATACGAATTAAGACATGTTTCCGTAATTGCGAATATGTCCACGCTTGAACACTCAATTCCGATCCAAAACTCTTTGAGCTTTGTCCTTAATCCTCTGACATTTTGATAAAATATTTCTATTTTATCCTTTGATATTTTTGGTCTGTATGCTGTTGGCTTACGAAACCAAATCCACTCCGAGAATTCAATATTTACAGGCCAAACCTCCGGTGTGTAAATTTTATCGTAGCTACTTTGTGGAACTCCGATGACAAATGACGCATAATCACGTTCCGTTTTGTGTTTTTTTTATCTATTTTTATCTGCACCTGATTTCCACAATTTTTTTTGATATACAATTCTAAATTTTCTACTGTTGTATCGTTCTGAAGTCTCCAAACATGCAAATACTTCTTACGTTCGGTTCCTGTAATAAATTCGACATTCTCGCTTCCTCCTTTCGTTACTTCACTGATGGGGTAGCGAGACTTCCTTTTGACCAGTGTCTACTTTTCTTCAGTGCCCTCATTAGTGTATTCGTCGTCTGTAATGTTTGTGACGCTGATTTGAACTTTCTTGAGCCTCGAGCGAAGTCGCTGTTTTCGTGGCCACACTGTAAATTTTTCGTTTACCGTGAGATTTTACAACTACCTCCTTTTGACTGGACTTGTCTATTTCTGCAAATTTTAATGGCACTTTATCCGATTTATTCTGTAATGATTTCGCTTGAATGTCTGCACATGAAATCGCACATTTGGACTCCAAAATAGAATTTTTAGCTTTCAGTTCTTTTATTTCACTTTCTAGTGTATCAATCTTATTAGCTTTGGCCTCCATTATTTTAATTTTTTTTTAGTTTTTTTAATTCTGTTTCTGTGTTAATAAATCTTTTTTGGAGTTGCCGATATTCTGTCATTTGCTTGTCCATGTTAACCATAATTTTCTTAAAATAAACTGCAATATCATCCGATTTTGTAGCCATTTCTTTGTTTGTATTGCTTCCTCCTCGTTTGGTGTTCACAAAAGAGATTGGTGAAAAATTTTTCGTTATAGGTGTACCTCGAACCGGTGTTTCCGAATTGTCTGTTCTTGGAGTATTACATACGCTTCCGGGCATAGCCAAGTGGTTTTTAAGTCTTCTGTAAAATCTTTGTATTGCTCCTTAGTCAGCAACAGGCACTTAAGAGGGTAAATCTTCAAACATCTCACACAGTTCATGTGAAAACCATGATTGACCGTAGCCTTGCAGCCATTACAAAAAGTTTTCATCAGTTTTTATCCGTTTAAGTAGTTAAAATTAATTTTATAATGCAGAGACACATTAAATACGTCCGCCTTCGAATAATTTCAACTACCCACTTATGTAATTATTAGGACGGCCCCCATTGGGCCTGGCGATTTCCCAAGGAGATCTGTCAGTTAGACAGTATTATCCGATCCACGCTAGAAATACTCAATATTTCTCTAGATGATCCGCAATGGCAACAGGCTGCGCTACCGATAAAACACGGTGGTTTGGGCATCAGGAGCATAGGATCTGTTGGTTTGCCGGCATTTCTTGCGTCGTCGAATGGAGTTGCTGACCTTGTTACTAACATTTTAAAAAACCAAGGTGCAAGATGCAGCATGCAGATGATGCCCCTTTTTGACCGACGCAGAAACTGCCTGCCCCGCCGGCACCCTTCTTGATAATAACACCCTAAGAATAGCAGTGGCCCTGAGACTAGGCTGCGAAGTGTGGGAGCCTCATCGCTGTCCCTGCGGTACTGAGATTGACGCGTACCACCACCACGGGCTCAGCTGTATTAAAGCTGCTGGTCGTTTTACTAGACACCACACCCTCAACAACATTTTCCGTCGAGCCTTGGTGTCGGCAGATGTACCATGCGTGCTTGAGCCCCCTGGCTTGAGCCGAAACGACGGAAAACGCCCGGACGGCCTTTCCCTGATCCCTTGAAAGAAAGGTCGGTGCCTCCTATGGGATACCACGTGCGCCACTTCTCACATTTCTGGCACTGCCCAAAATGCGGGATCTGCCGCTGAGCACGCTGCTCGGCAAAAGCACAAAAAGGATGCGGACTTGGAAAGTCAATACCTCTTTGTGCCTTTTGCCGTCGAAACGGGAGGTCCGTGGTGCAACTGTGCAACGAAGCAAAAGCTTTTTTTCGCAAGCTCGGACGACGTTTGCGGGAAGCAGGCAACGATCCACCCTCCGGCGCGTACCTAGCCCAACATGTCTCCCTGGCCATTCAACGCGGCAATGCGGCCAGCGTGATGGGAACATTTTAGCATAGTGCGCTGCGGAATGGTCTTTTTGATTGAGTTTTTTTTTAATTATTACTTTATTATTATTTACCTGTATAATATATTGTTATTGTTAATTTTGTAGTTTGAACTATGTACTTAATTTAATTAATTATTTATTGTCAAAAGATTGTTTTAAGGGGTATTTAATTTATCAGTGTTTTTTTTTAATATTTATTAAATAAAGGTTGTTAAGTATATCAAAATTGAGAAGCTACAGGAATATACAAGAGCACAGCTCAGGCTGAGAGAACGCAAGTTTCACAAATTCTAATAAAGATGAGTCTATTAGAAATAGGAAAACTGAAACTTTCTTTTAAGTTGATAACCTAAGACCGGTTTTATTTATCACTTTTAAAGAAACATTTACCAGTCAAGATAAATCCAATAAAATAAGAATAACTATAAAAATAGGGCGACTAGTAATTTTGTTTAGTTTTCGAGTATGGTGAAAAACATCGTACCATTTACTTCTTTAAAATCGCTGCGGCTTACTGCATTTTATAACGCCACAGACATTAGATAAAAAATGAATATAACAACGGTTCATACGAGTAAAAAATGTAAGGTAATTTGGTTGATAAAACTGGTCGTTGGTCATTGAATGAAAAAGTTTGGCCTGCAGCGAACGTGTTTCATAATTCAAGTTGTATGTATAATATTATTACAATCATAAACTTAAAATTATGAGATCATCCCTAACTTGAGGTAAGATTTTTTAATATTACTTTTTTACAGATACTTAATGTAAGTATTACTGTTTTGGTGAATTAAAATATTTTGCTTTGATTTCGTACGCAAATACCTTATCGTTTATCGAACCGCTACCAACACGTACCTATTTAAAATGTAAGATGATATAATAATTAGTAATAATACGTAATAATTACCAAATAGTTATTATGAGGCATTGAGGCATGAGCGGTGGGAGGCGGGGCGGTGATTACTAAGGGGAGGGAAGGTGCTAATTTTGTAGTCACTCGTCATGGAGACCTCGTAGGTTTTTTACACTAGGTAAAACTGATAAAAAAATAATAAGAGCGTTTTTTATTTTAGCGGTGGGTTCAGAAATTGCAGCCATTTTAAAGTTTTCAAAAAGAAAATATACTTATACAGAAAATTGCTTATTTAGGTTAATTATAAATATATTTTAGACAACAAAAACTAAATCATTTAGTTTAGTGCAAAATAAAATATCTGCGAAGCTTAGTTATTATTAGAAAATATGAAGCTTTATTTTTTTATATTTTGAAATGTCCCTACAGGCTTACCAAACCTTTGAATCGTCAGTGCTTTATATGGAAGCTTCTTTGGGGTATACAAAATATCCCCTATCTTAATCTGACAGATCCGAAGACATTTTAATATTTAAAAAAATATAATTAACCCACCATGTCAGAAATCTGATTTCTATACCATGATAACTAGACACATGTCGGAAGCCTATACAAGCTTAATCTGACACGCTTGAGCTTGTCCCAAAATCCCCTCTTCCCCTCCCCAACTACTATACAGGGTGTAACAAAAATAAGTGATAATATTTTAGGGTGTGTACGTGTCGAAGACTTGCAGGCAGCTGTTTGACTACACAAAAACTCGCTAACGGTCCAAAATTAGCCCCAGCACACAGTCAAGCGCTGCTTAGTTTCGCACGTTCTCATGTTGATTTTTCATTGGAGCAATGGCGGGTCGTGCTCTTTTCTGATGAAAGCTAAATCAGTCTTTATGGTAACGATGGTCGCAGAAAAGCATACCGTTGATAAGGAGAATGATTTGCGCAGGCGTGCATTGACGAAAGGCTTCCATTTGGTAGGTGTTCGGGGACTGTATGGGGCGAGATTTCTTTTGATGCATAAACCAATCTTGAGTTCGTAACCGGGCCACGCCTTGGCACTTTGAGTACCTATCGATACATTCAGGGCGTACTAGGACAACATGCGGTGCTATGTGCTGGTTTTGTTGATGAAGGTTTCATATTGATGTAGAACAATGCTTGACCGCACGTTGCTGCGAAAGTTCGTCAATATCTCTCCGACGTCGAAATTTCGGGTTTGGACTGGCCAGCTCGGAGTCCTAACCTTAATCCTATTGAGCACCTATGGGGAGAACTCAAAAGGAGGGTCAGGGCCCGGACTCTTGCCGCAGATACCCTTCAGGACCTCCAGGTGGCTGTACAAGAAGGTCGGCATGGTATCGCTCAGGAGTTCATCTTAACTTTGATAAGGTCAAGGAAAACCCGGATGGAAACCTAAATTAGGGTAATGGGTGGCACTATGAGCTATTGAAATCAATTTGTTAGTGTTTTTTACAAGAAAGATGTCATGAATCGCCTACTGAAATGGTATGCCAAACTGACCGGTTTTTGTTTTAAGGCTGTAAAATTAGTAAACAATTTACAATTACATAATCATAATCATAATCATATTTATTTGCTCAAAAACATGGTTACATGGGTTGTTACAGTTATTGATACAGTGCAGCATGTTTTGCTATGACAATAGCGTGCAAAATTGAAAAAGTTTTGATTTCATCACTGTTTAGGGCCTCTACACATAAGGTCATAATTAATATATTTTTTAGTCCTACTACTCGATTCTATCTCACACATAAAACATTACATAACATAATATTACAGTTCATTATTCTTAGTTTACAATAATAATTAATTTAACACATTTTTTATAAATATATAAGTATTTAAAAGATGTCAATATGATTTTGATAATTAAAATATTATTAAGTCAATTTATTATAAAACTCTTTAACACTATAGAAATTCTGGTTAGCTATCCATTCATATAATTTAATTTTAAACATTCTTGTGCTGAGCGACTTGATATATTTCGGTATTCTATTGTATAACTGGACACACATATTAATACAGCTATTGTTAAATTTGCTTAATCTAGGGTTGTCGCTCACTACTAGTCGGTGGGGGTCCCGTCTACTGCGATCACTTATCTCCCCTGCCGTAGTAAATAATTCTTTATGTTTCCAAACAAACATGCATGTCTCAAAGAAGTAAAGAGCCGGTAGTGGCAACAAGCCCAATTCCTTAAATGCCGGCCTACATGATTTATCGGGTTTAAGTCCACAGATTGCTCTAACGCATCTTTTTTGAGCCTTAAACGCTTTATCGTATTGTGTGCTATTGCCCCACATTATTACACCGTAACGCAGCAGTGACTCTACATAAGCGCGGTAGCATAAAATGGCAGTTTTCCTATTAGTAAATTGTTTGATGTGTCTTAATGCGTATACAAATTTATTAATGCTACATGTCAATTCATTTATTTGTTGTTTCCAGTCAATATTTTCGTCAATTATAAGTCCCAAGAATTTTGTATGACTTACTGCTTTTATTTTCGGGGTATTGAGTTTTATTTTATGTCTGTTGCTATGAGATTTATTAAATTGAATATAATTTGATTTATTTAGGTTAATTTTTAGATTATTCATGTCAAGCCATTTAATTAATTTGTCAATAGTATTATTAATGTCAGTTTCATGGTCTCTAATTGTATTATGTTTTTTATTAGATGTCACAATAATAGAAATGTCATCAGCGTATAGAGTAAACTTATGTTTAGTAATTGTAACTACGTCATTTAAATACAAAAGGAAAAGCAGAGGGCCCAGGACGCTTCCTTGAGGCACACCACACACATTCTTTTTATATTCCGACAAGTAATCTGTTAATATATTAAATTTATTTATTCTTGTAACCATAACACATTGTTGTCTATTACAAAGGTAAGAAGTTATCCATCGTAGAGTTGGCCCTCTTATGCCGATTTTTTCAAGTTTTTGTAAAAGTAATTCATGGGAAACTAAGTCAAATGCTTTAGATATGTCAAAAAATAGCCCTGTAGTTAGGTTGTCATTATTTATATTTGATAATATAGCTTTTATAAGTGAGAAAATTGCTAGAGTCGTAGATTTGCCCTTCTGGAAACCAAACTGATCTTTTGAGAGTATAGAATATTTACAGCAGTAGTCATAAATTCTTCTAAACATACACCTTTCGTATATCTTAGATAATATAGGTATCAGCGTAATGGGTCGATAGTTATTAATGTCAGTTTTATTCCCTTCTGGGAAAGTTCCATTTACAAATGACAGGTTAATTAGGTAAGTCATTATTTTTGATAATTCATTTATGCATAGTTTTATTATTTTAGTATTAATTTCATCATATCCTTCTGAATTAGAGTTTTTAAGTTGCAAAATTTCTGTAATTACTTCGCTTTCCGTCATGGGTTTCAAAAACATTGTGTTACTGGTTGAGGTGGTGCTGTTTTGTAACTTTGTGTTAATAGTGTTAACACAAAGTTACAATAACTATAGCAATAATTAAATCCTTATTGTACTACCGTTAAAACGATTCCAACATTTATTTAATACTAATTATATTTCTTGAGTTATTACCGTTTGAATCATAAGGAGAGAGGTGGGTCGATTTTTTTGCACGCAAGTTTATTTCAGTAAGTGGATAAATTAAAAATATATTTTTTTAATAAAATTTATTATTAAGTATGGACCCAAATACAATAAAAAAATATTATAATGTACGCAATACGCATGCATGTATAATGTACGTAATATTTTAAATATTACCAAAATACAAACTCGTCTACGTGAGTACTTCATTCATCGTCGTCTTATCATAGATCTGTATTCTGCCTACAATAACCACATTACACTCTGAATCTACTACTCTATGACAGTGCAAAATGGCGCGCGTCTTCGCTTAGTAATTGAATGTTCGTATTTTAGTTGAAAATAATTAAATAAGAGTGCTAATACCGATGAAATGTCATTCCGTTGTATTTCGAATTTACTGGAATAATTTTTGCAATATCTTAACCCAATTTTTGTGACTTTTTGTTTTTGTTTTCATTGTTGTACGTCTTAGTCGCACGCGAGCTCTTCTGCACGAGAAGAGCTGCTCGCGTGCGACTAGTGCGCTGTGGCTATATAGCTTCTGTTGAATGTGACCAAGCATTGCGTTGCGGTGTCGACTGTAGTACGTAGTACTTATAACTCAGTGTTGAAGGCATTTTTTAAAATTATACTAAAAATAATAATTTTTAGTCGTTGGTTGTCAAGTGTTTTTAGTGTTAAGGGTCAATTCAGACGCGGCGCGGCATAAATTTGTATGGATTTGACAGATTTCAATTGCTTCCGGACCGGGTTCGATAAACCTGATGATTTTATCCGGTTTATGAAACCGGTTGTGTGAAACAAAAAATAAGTTAATAAAAATGGAATAAGTGCATGAAAAGTGTATATTATTACTGTGAAATTTAGAAATGCATCTACGCGTCGCGTTGCGGTCTGAATAGGCTACTTGACCTATATTCAATTTCATTGAACAAATCCATATTTCTAGTAGAACTTGGCCTAGGAAACCGCATTTCACCCTTATCATCAAATAAAAGCTTATGATTGATAAATAAAGTCGATTTGAAAATATGATTTTATGAAAATATGATTTGTACTGACGAAAACGCTTTTGCGGTACTTCCGATTTGGATGTGACGTCATCATACTCGTAATTTAATATCTTTTATTTATCGCACTCGTTATATGTAAGTTTATTTGTACATAAATAATAAGAATAAGCCTAGAAAGATTTGTAAAATAGATTTTCTTGAATAATTCAAATAAAACATCAGTTTTATATATTATCTCCATTTATTGTAGACGGGAAATGAAATGGCCAAAACTTTTCTCCAAAAGTTTTCAACATTACAAATGATTTATAATTTCTTATTTAATTATGATTTTTGGGCACTTTTAGACACGTACATTTAGCACATAAAAAAATTTTCAATAAAGAGAGTTTAAAATACAAAACGTATGACGTCACACTATGGCGGACAGTGTTTTCGGCGCCATTTATAAGGCATATTTTTCAATCAGTATTTTTATGGGTTTCTAGTATGTTAAATATTAAAATAATAGTTTTTTTTGTGAAAATGAATGATTAAGAAGCGATTAGCATGAAGAAAAAAATTAGGTCAAGTAGCCTATTGACCCTAAGGGTTGATTCAGACCTCAACGCGACGCGTAGATGCATTTCTAAAGTACTGAATTGATAGATTGGCATGTCGCCTCGCGCAATTAGAAATCTGGCAAATCCATACAAATTTATGCCGCGCCGCGTCTGAATTGACCCTTAACACTAAAAACACCTGACAACCAACGACTAAAAATTATTATTTCTAGTATAATTTTAAAAAAATTTTAAAAAGTCGCTGAGAGTTTGCTTGGAAATCGATGCTGTCACGTTAATTCTATTAGTATAGAGCTATAAGCTCTGGATGGAGTTAATGCAAAGTATGCAAAATGTGAGTTCCGCCTTTGTTGTATGATATCCAACTCAAATATTGTCAGAAGTTCTCTTGGTCCATTTTTACTCCACCCAGCGCCCTTTCTATATAATTTATAAAATACTTTTAAATGTGTTAATTTAAAGATATATTTTAGGGTAACAATGAGAGTGGGAATAATACTTTTGTCGTGTCTCGGGCTGGTACAGGGATATAATATCCTGTGCATCCAGGGTCTACCATCCCGAAGCCATTACAATTTAATGTTTGGAATTGTTAAACCGCTACTGCAAGCCGGTCATGAGGTACCCAAGATTGCCTTAAATTATAATAAACAATTATTTTTATCATCGACGCTACGGTATAGAAATTTGTAGATACTTTGTCTTTGTCATTTCATTCCAAAGAGATTGCTTATATAGTTCAATTTTATTCATATTGTATTAAAATTATGATTTCAGATCACATTGGTAACAGTTTATCCAGAAACAAAACCAGTGAAGAATTTAACCATCATCGACGTCAGTCATTTACAGGAGACTATTGAAGGTATTGTGTATCGATATTTAAAACATAATAATAATTTATACGTGGGAGAGCCATGCTTCGGCACGAATGGGCCGGCTCGACCGGATTACCGAATGCGTAGCATCCGAATGGGTCTCTCCGGTGGAGAAATACCACGTTCTCACAGAAAACCGGCGTGAAACAGCGCTTGCGCTGTGTTTCGCCGAGTGAGTGAGTTTACCGGAGGCCCAATCCCCTAACCTATTCCCTTCCCCTCCCCACCTTCCCCTATTCCCTTCCCTTCCCTCCCCTATTACCCCATTTCCCTCTTGAAAGGCCGGCAACGCACTTGCAGCTCTTCTGATGCTGCGAGTGTCCATGGGCGACGGATGTTGCTTTCCATCAGGTGACCCGTTTGCTCGTTTGCCCCCTTATTTCATAAAATAAAAAAAATAAAAAAATATTAATATAACGATACATAGTTCATAGCATAAAACCTTAACAATAATTATCGCAATCTTTATAGGTACTGAATCATTTTTCCCTTTTTTTCAATTACCCTGTTACTTATTTACTTAATTGAACTTATACAATTAAGTAAATTACTTATTTACTTAATTGGACAAGATCAATTAGCTTTTAAGTAGATATATTTAATAATGAAAGAAAAAGTGTTGATCTAAAGAAATCGGCAGATATTTCGTATGCACTGTGAATTCGGGCAATAAGAGGCGAGAATGTGGGAGCCCTTTCTCATTCGATACAATATATCCAATATCTCTACTTCACAAGGGTGCCAGGCAACTTTCACCGAGCAATTACTAAAACAGCTACCTTTTGAGAAAACTATGGACAAGCGCTAAATTTAATGAGGCCATTTAAATCCGTGTTATTTCAGGAATAAACGTATTGGACAAAAGTACGATGGGTATGAGTTTGATAAAGGAATTTGCTCGGAACGTGTCAAACACGGTGATTTCGTCGCCCGCAGTCAGGGACGTCCTCACCATCAAACAGTTTGATGCTGTCATCAATGAGTGGTTTATCACAGACGCCGATGCTGGGTATGATATTATTGGTTTTAGACGCTATTTTCATATCATAATATTATCATATTTTTATACGGTCTCAGACGGTCATTTCTCTTTAATATGTGCGTATACTAATACGCACACATTAAAGAGAAATGGCCGTCTGAATTTGTTTTTTAAGTCCGCAAAGCTTAAGAATATATTTTAGGAAATAGAAAACTCCTATACAGTAACATCTTGCTACATGTTCATATTATATTTAAAATAAACGTGAGTTTTCTTGTTTAAAAACAACGTTTAATAAACAAAAAAATTTACCTAAAAATTCATTTTGTGGTTAATTAAATTCGTTAGTATCTGTGAATTTTTTATTACTTTTTATAATTAACATAAAATATGTTAATAAGACAAAACAAGAAGTAGTTATGTGCAAGGATACTTTAGTAAAATATTTGAAAAAGAATCCACATTAATTACGCAAAATAACGCTACAGATTGTTTCTGCGCTCCTGCCAAAAAGCATCTTAATTTTATAGATACGCTGCAGTACAGCAAGCTCCATGGATCTTGCTCCTGGGCACGACCTTGTCTCCGTATATGGAGCACCTGGTGGACTCTGTCAAATCTATACCGACAATACCTTTGATGCTAAACGAGGCCGATATTCCGATGAGCTTGTGGCAGCGCATCAAAAACACGATAATGTTTTTTGCATTCATAATAAACGAGTTGTAAGTTTTTTTTTACATTTTGATTACCATTGTGCGTCACATCGAAGTCGTATGAGAAACGGTCGGATAATTATCCGATTGTTATACTATGATAACACTATTAAATATTCTCAATTTTAAATTTCAATCATTTAATATGCTTATATTTCAGGTTAGTAGAAATGTCAATAACTGAGAACGACTACAGAAAGAATTTTGGTCCTATAGCCGAGGCTAGGCAGATTACCCTGCCCCCGCTGCAAGAAGTGAAGCATAACATATCTGTGCTGTTCGTAAATTCACATCCATCGCTTGCTCCTGCTCAGAGCGTACCGCCAAACGTTATAGATATCGCGGGATACCACATAGACGACGCGCCTCCCTTGCCAAAGGTAAATATTATCTAAACTTACTACGATGGCTTAGGGACCTAAAATTGATCTTGGCTTGCGACACGAGTTTGCAAAATTATAATTTCCAGACAAATTAACAGATACAGACCTATCAAACGACAATAATAAATTTTGTCGTGGAATTTGTGGACATAAATATTTATTCGACGTTAGTTTGACGCCGATTAAAAGGACGACCCGAGCAGAGTAGACAGAACATGTCTATTGTGACCATAGACTTAATATATAGGTTTATGATTGTGACCCGGGTCTCTCTCCTTGAAGCCTTCTAGAAGTATCAAGAACTTTAAAATAAATTCTAATAGTACCTACATTAATTGATAACATTTTAGGATCTTCAAGAATTATTGGACTCGTCGAAACAAGGATATATTTATTTCAGTATGGGATCAGTTGTTCAGGCAAAATATTTCCCAGAAAGCACCAAAAAAGCTTTAACAAAGATATTTGAACAGCTACCATACACTGTGCTGTGGAAAGATGGACCAACTGAAAAGTTACCGAAGAACATTTACGTTAAACATTGGATGCCACAAACAAGTATTCTTGGTATGTTTTGTAGGGGAATTAAAATAGTTGAATGTATATCGAAATTCACAGTGATTGTAAATAATATACCCATATTCAAATTTTACAGCTCACCCAAATATTAAGCTGTTCATCACCCACGGTGGTCTTCTAAGTATAATAGAATCATTGCAGTATGGAGTGCCAATATTGGCAGTGCCAGTCTATGGGGATCAGCCAAGTAATGCAAATCGGGCAGCAAAAGATGGCTATGGTTTGAGGGTCGACTTTTCGGAAGACATGGCAGATAAGCTCGATATTGCTATTAGAGAAATTATGTCCAATGCAAGGTAACTAGGCTCTTTTTAGAGTTCCGTAGCCAAATGGCAAAAAACAGAACCCTTATAGATTCGTCATGTCTATCTGTCTGTGTCTGTCTGTCCGTCCGTATGTCACAGCCAAACAAAAAAAATGTTTTTTCATCTAACCTATGCGTGAGGGGTATCTATGTATAGGTCTTCAAAAATCATATTGAGGTTTCTAATATCATTTTTTCTCTCTTGTTTCTTGTTTTGAGAAATACATGCGCCAACACAATCACAGGCACACACAGAAACACAACGGGCAGTTTCGACCGAAATTGTAACACAGCCGACCCTAGAGCAAACCCAACAATTACTAGCCCGTGGACTAAACGGGGAACCGAAAATTAAACTAAGGCCGATCCCTCTCTTTATGTCAAATCCAACGGAAACATTGGGTATAACATACAGCCGTCTTATCACTCCCAACCACGTCAACATCTCACCGGGACTAGCAGCAATCCTAAACGGAAGTACATCAAAGACGAACATGAAAATGAGCAAATATTTAGCTCTCCCAACAACTACCTTCAGACCTGGCCAACCATGCAGAGTACTGAAATCAGACACCAAAACGATAATAGTATTCGAATGGGACGCGCAAACAGCCTTTGAACGGGCATGTTCGTCTTTGAAGGAGTTGGGAGCAATGGGGATAAGATACAGTACCACCCCACGCATAATCAGCGTAGACGCCATGTCACTGGGACAGGACAAAGGCAGGGCTGCAAATTACTATGGAATAGTAAAAGCCTCAGAACATCATGAGATAATCGTCTACGAGAACCGAGGGGATGACCTAAGCTTCCTCAAAAGGAATCGTGATGATCAGCCAGCAGCTTCCCAACCCAGCAATAAGGCGAACTCATCCTCCGCAAGTGAACGACTCCAAGCATCACGGGAGGACAAAAAAGAGGATGAGAAAGAGAGAGATAAAAATGAAATTAAGAAGTCTCTAAACTCAATGGCCAAATTAAAAGCGTTTGTGGGATCCATCAAAAAAGTACTTCATCGTGAAAGAATGATCAAGGATAAAAACACCCTTTCTCGGATCAAGGCTTCGTCACAAACAAATCGGCAGGCTTTAGCAATGGAGGCTTTTTTGAGGGAACCATCTACACAAACACCGGCAAATAAAAACAAAAGATATAGGGCCGATCTCGGGCAAGTGCTCCCGCCAAAACTCAGACTGGCCCAGAACCCCGAAGATCATATAATAAATGCCTTCCTCGAGTTCCAGGCGATAATAAGAGCAAACAAGACCATAAAGCTCTTGACCTGCAATAAGATCATGCAGGCCTATCAGCGGAAAAATCAAAAGCTGTTAGAAGTGAGACTCGAGGATGCAAAAGCTGCCATATACGACAATGTCACCTCCACAATAATTGCCGGGGCGATGACAGGGCAGTATATGGCGGCATTAAGTGCCGACTGCGGATTCGTGGTTCTGGACGAGGATGAGACAAAACGCACGGGAACACTCAAATTTATCACAAAATCTGAGGATCCAATAGTGGTAATAGCGGAATGTACCAGAATAATGCTGGAAGACAGGATACTAGAAATGGCAGAAGTCCTATCTGGGGACCCCGAATCCAGTATGGACTGGGACATATTCGCGAAACCTATCAACTACTCGTGGGTCAATGGGGTTCCTGGATGTGGGAAGACAACTTGGATCATTAATAACTTCAATGAGGAAACAGACGTTATAATAACAACTACAATCGAAGCAGCCGAGGATCTAAAGCAAAGGCTATCGCTACGAACTGGCAACAAAGTTAAAGATAAAGTTCGTACCATGGCCTCTTTGCTGGTAAATGGGACAAAAGGAACCTACAAAAGGTTGATAGTTGACGAGGCCCTCATGAACCATTTCGGCTCAATCGTCATGGCGAATCAGTTAACAGGCGCCAACGATGTCATCCTCATTGGAGATATTAACCAACTTCCGTTTATAGAGCGTGAAAACCTCTTTAAACTTAATTACACTCGTCCAAACCTGGTAACCAGCATCACCCAGGAGTTGTCTTGCACACACAGGAGCCCTATGGATGTGGCATACGCCTTAAACATGGTCTATAATAACATCTATTCATCGAAGGAAATTGTGCGGTCCCTAAAGCTAATGAAGTATACAGGAGCGAGAATACCTAAAACCGATCTAAATACCCTGTATCTTGTCCACACACAAGAGGAGAAAGCAGCCCTCACTAATACAGGCTATGGATCGGGAACGGACTCTCGCGTCCTCACAATCCATGAAGCTCAGGGATTAACGAGTCCTTCGGTGATCATCATACAGACCAAGTCCCGAAAGCTGGCAATCCATGATAGCGTTCCTCATGCAGTTGTAGCTATATCCCGGCACACTAACACCTGTGTCTATTACACTGACACTGATGGAGACGCTGTGGCAAGCTTCATAAAAAGAGCCACGGAGGTGTCAACCGAACACATAAAAGATTATAATATAAAAATGGCTATAAAAGACAGGAACGATAAAGTCCTAAGCCACATAGCGGGTAGATTCGACACAGAACGATATCTTTTTAACAACTTAGAAACTCCACCCAGCTTGAGTGACCCCTCTCCACCAAGCCAATGTCACAACATCTAAAGGCAAAGGTGGAGCAGCATAAAATCTAAAGAAATCGGAAAATGTCGGATCTACTGGCCGCCACACCGACTGGGACCTCACCGTTCAAAACATTAATATTATTATTATGCAATTTATAAAACAATAAATATATATATATTTATTTATTATATGTATAACATATTATACTCTATTCTATTAAATATATACACACATATATAAAAAAAAAAAAATTATAAAAAAAAAAAAGTGTCCATGGCGTGATGGACCACAATTAATTAAAATTTATAATATTATTTCAATTATCCTTGGTGCGAAAAATCTAAATAATAAAATAACAAAAAAAGGATATGGACGAACAGTCCATAGACGGCCCCAATTTAATAATAAAAAAAAAAAAATCATTTTTTTCTAACCTGAATAGTTTGCGAGAGAGACTCTTCCAAAGTGGTAAAATGTGCCGCCCCCCCCCCCCCCCCCCCGTCTAACTTCTAAAATAGGGGCATGACAATTCTAAAAAAAATATATGATGTACATTATTATAGAAACTACCAACGAAAATTGGTTTGAACGAGATCTAGCAAGTAGTTTTTTTTCTACGTCATAAATAGTAAACCTCAATTTAACTTTGATTAAACAATCTGAAATATAAAAATAAACCAAAAACCTTTTCATTTCATAGAAATAAACCTTATTGCTGCTGCGGAACCCTTCATGGGCGAGTCCAACTAGCACTTGGCCGGTTTTTTATTATAATATCGTTGTTGTGGCCTGTAATTTGCATTCATTGAAAAAGTAAAAATTAATCAACAATTTACTTTTCAGTTATTACAAGCGAGCGAAAGAAGTGTCTTATTTATTTATGAGCCGTCCAGTAACATCTTCCCAGCTAATAAAGCACTACGTAGAATTAGCCATACGAAGCAAAGGTAAAAGCAATACCGCTTAGTCATTAAGTATTTTGGCACCAAGATATATATATATATATATATAGTCAAACTGAAAAACATTATTTTCAGGTGCACAACACCTGCGTTCGAAAAGTCAGCTCTACAGTTGGTACGAAATACTGATGCTGGACCAACTGGTCTTATTTCTCCTCTTCTTCTTGATCGTCTTCAGCGGTGTGAAGAAAGTATGGATGTCATTAAAGCAAAGTGAAAAAATAAAAAATGACTAAAAACCATACTCTGTTTCTTTTTTTTAACTGGTTAAATGTGGCTAACAACATGGCGTAATATAAATAATTGAAAGTAATTATAGAAACTTATTTAACCCTAATCTTGCAAAGGCAGTTCTTTCCAGTTGTCGCTAGTAAGTACTAAGTAGTTGTGTAGCGTACCCAAGCAGCAAATGGACGTGCTATAATGGTCGAGAGCACGTTCTTGTTTTCGCTTTAAGTTCTATAAAAGTTCTTAAAACAGTCGAGTAAAAGTGCTGTAAACGTTTACTCGACGCGAAAAAGGCGCAAATTATTCAGACTAAAGTCCTATTAAAGTGGAATAAGCGCTGAGTAAGCAACAAAAAGATGCTGTAAGATTTGAGTAAAAGTGGTAGAAAACACTAAAAGAGTTTTAAGAGTAACCAAAATGCGTATATAGGATATTTAGTTCAATAAACGCAATTGATTTGCTATTATACAGATAAAGTGTGCTATAATAGCAGACGAATTGCTTTTATTCTCCTTTTTAGTTCTATAACAGCGAATAGAATGCTTTTACTCGACAAATTAGTGCTGTAAAGAGTGCGAGCTTGTGTGCTACATAAATTTAATGTAAAAAAATTATAGTTATTAAACTACATCTCAATCCTTATTTATATTATCAAGTTTTTGAGAAATCAATATGTGATTATTTTTACTGTTCGTGTAGCTACTCCAAAACATCATGCGCAACAAGCTTTATTGATAAACCCAAAGGCATTTTTACATAAACATTCATGCGCTGCCTATTTTCTTAAATTTGAAGACTAATTAATATAATTAAATTTACTTAAAATATATTTTTTTACTGCCATTGTCCACATTGATAATCTAGTTGCAGTTACAGCTAACTTATTCCATTAAAAGTCGAGTAAGAGTGCTGGTCACCACATTTATAGCACAAGGTGTCGCCATGATAACAGGATTTAGGGTTCGCTTCGTAAATATCGTATAACAGCTCTTAATTACACTACAGCTCCTATACGAACGTTTTTAATTCTACTATAAGAGTTAGTCTGTAAGCGTGCAGTAACAGCAGCAATGTTGCCATAAGCAATTCGATTGCGTTTATAGAGCTTTTATAGAAACATAAAAGATAGCTGAGTAACGGCTGTATAAAAGCACCCAATTCAGCGAATTATCTATTCTACAGCTATTATACGACTGTTAGAGATCAAACGATCGAATAATGAGTATTTTAGCCATATTAATTCAGCATCTGCTAAAAGGTGGAGTAAAAGGGCTAAAACATAGTGCTGTAAACGTTTATTCGACGTCCTTAAAGCACACATTAGCAAATATTGCCAAATAGTCGAGATAACCGCTATTATACGATAAATAGGTGTTTTATGAACGGTTACCCGGCTCTTATACGATTAAAGGCTGAGTAAAAAAATCCTTATTCGACTGTTTTGCTGCTTGGGTATATATTATAATGTACCATCGAGGAAGTTGATTCCTATGCAATTGACAGACCAACGTTATTTGGTCGAATATGTCAATTCAATGTTAATTGTGATCTGTCCGCTGGGTTTTTTTTTTTACAATTTACATTTAATTGACATGATTAGACCAATGACGTTGGTCTGTCAACTACCTAGAAATCAATTTCCTCGATGGTACACTCGCATAATATTGTCTTTAGGTGTCTTTATAAGTTACTAGATGACGCCCGCAACTCCGTTTTGTTTTATAGAGCGGGAACCGTACATTTTTCCAGAATTAAAATTATCCTATGTCCTTTCCCGGGACTCAAAATATCTCCATGCCAAATTTAAGCAAAAACGTTTCAGTGGTTTAGGCGTGAAGAGGTCACAAATAGACGGACCTTCCGCCTTTATAAAAATATAAGTGAGTATGGATTTAAAAAGTGATGAAAAAATATAACAATAAAAATATTTGAATACTTGTCTTTTATATTGTGTTAAATTTATTTTAAACACTATTGCATTTACATTCAATCAGGCGTGAATTTTTAACAATAACCTAAATACCGCAAATATAATGATTTATGAATATAAGCAACTTCAATGAATTTTAGGAATTTATTCTAGCTAAAACCACTAATATCGTTTAACATAAAACAAAAATCAGTTTAGTACCTTTTCATAAAAAGCCAATAACAAAAAAAATACTTATGTACACAAAAAATCCAAACTTTTTTCTTTTTCTATGTTTTATTCCAGGAAAATCAAAACATAATGTCTTGATGATTGGAGTCTACGTAATTAGTATACGAGCCCGATTAAAAATAAAATGGCCGCCACTTTGCCACCGTGAGGGAAAGAAAAATTCACAGGAAATCACAAAAATCACGGTTGCAATGGAAGTAATGAAAATATTTATGATTTTTGCACCTTACATCTTACAATCATAAAATAAAAAAAGTTAATGGACGTGAATTCACAGCAAAAATTATCGAAGAATTAACTTTAATGTGGCCTGCCTGAGTGTAAAATAGTTCATGGGAGTCCTAGGCATCCCTAGACCCAGGGCAGTATAGAAAGAAGTAACCAGGATGTCGAAAATATTTAAAAAATGTAGACAACAATCGACAAATTGGTCTGTAGGATGCTATCATGTTCAGTATAAAAAAAATGCTTCATTTCATCGAATAATTGGAAGATCTCCATACATAAAGCTTTATTTAGCTGTAATCCTAAAGCTGGATTAAATGGTTCAGTTATACCTTTTCGATTCTTAATAATATTCAAACAGAAGAACAATTACAAGACCTCTAGCTGCAAAAATCCACCAGTGAAAACAATACCTATTGTGGATTAAGTCTAACTGAATTCATATGCCTGAAGGCCTGTAAATTCAGAGATTGAAATTAACGAATGTGTAATAAGAAATATTAAAGTTCCTGCTGAAATTAAATGTGGTCCAAATGTTGAATTAAAGCCCTGTTGTTCAAAAAAATTAAGGAATGAATCTGCAGCTAATAAAAATAAGTCACATGTTCAAGAACAACCAGGTGACAACAATTTATACTGTACTGAAACTGAAGAGTTAGAGAAACTGGAGCCGAACTTCACGTGTATTGTGTGTCATAGGGATTGAACTGGGGCACATACATGCAGGTCATGGTTCTATGACGAGGAAAATGAAGGCTACGGTTCAAAGATTCTTTGTTTTTTATGCAAAAGCGAAGAAAACATACAATCGCAACGAAATGAAGCTCATAAGGAACTAAACTCCTTGAATATTGGTCAAATGGTAATAATCAGTGTTCCTAAAGTAGACCGTGGTCCTTTAGATACACAAAATATACGAGGAAAAATCGTAAATAGAGTCACAGTTGTTCGTAAAAAGTAAAAGGAAAAGAAAAAAAACAGATTTTAGTTTTTTTTCTTTTCCTTTTACTTTTTACGAACAACTGTGACTCTATTTACGTCAACAGAATATATTATACATATTTTAGTGCCGAAACATCACGAACTATCTTTGTACGGCTTCCAACGTATTGCTTTTTATTTCAATAATTCCTGTTGATCCCAAGATTCCCAAGGGGAAGTCAAGAGCACCACCTGGCACCGCCCTGCCGGCGCCCATGATACAGGGTGTAACAAAAATAAGTCATAATACTTTAGGGTGTGTACGTGTTCCTTGTAGAGAGTTCATTGTAAATTACTTTTAGCAGACAGAATTTGTAGTACCTATCTTTATTCTTAAAAGGAAAAAAGTAAGTGTTTTTGTATGTTTAGTGATTGTTTAAAACATTTCATAAAAGTAATTTAAACTAAAATTGTTAGGTAAGTACGCCTGAAAATAATAAAATAGCATTTTTTTTACTTAAGCCACTTTTTGCGGCAATAACACATATACATTTCTTTTACTAATAAAGTATACAAAAAACTGAGACACCTTACTTTGGTGCCGGACCTTGGGCTTTTTTGGGTGTTCGTATTTTAATAATTCAAATTACTTATCCATTACTTTTTGTCTTTTTGACGGTATTTCTTTATCGTTACATTCGACAAACTTCTCCCATTCTTCTTCCTCTCCAATATTCCCACAAATTACTACACTGTGATTTTTGGGAGAAAATAAATAAATTATTATTATTATTAGTTTCAGACTGCGATGGCACATCCACAATTTCTTCTGAGTCATTAATTTCTTCGTAGGTTTCTTTTTCAATGTTGGAGCAATATTCAGAACCATGGCAATGTGAACATAAATTTGTGCATTTTAAACCATGCTTTTGGCAGCCACATTTTAAACTGTTACATTCAGTTTCACAGTTTTGCAGAAAATTGTTTGGAGCAATATTTCCGAATTAATCTCCTTTGTTGTAAATTTGGGTATGATGCCATGTTGATGTTGCTTCCAGCCCCAATCTGTTGCTGTTATTTCGTTTCCTACCAAGTTTGAAGCTATAAGCCCGTAAATTATTTTTCCCTTAATTTTTATAATATTCTCCTCCTTTTGTAATGTGTTTCATCCTACTGTATATTTTTTTTTGTTTTAAAAATTATTGGTCCTAGTCTATTTGTGCAATGTGCAGCACTGTTTTTGTGCTGGTTTACAAATACATATTTGGCACCTTGCCTTCCAAATAAAGACTCCCGTGACACAGCTTCTCTTAAGGATATTGGTACATCTGGTATATCAATATTGTACTCGACATTTGAAAATTGCATTTCATGCCTAGCAAACCAATTTTTCATGATTCCCGATTTAGTTCCTATTAAGTTTAAGTTTGCATTAGAAAATTTTAATCTTGGCTGAATAGCCATTATGTCTTTGCCTCTGGTTTTGTGGAATAGTAAAAAAGTTAATGTCAATGTCTATGAGATGGCGTCTTTTCCTGCTTTCTTTTTGATTTCTGATTTCTTACTGTGCAAATGTGAGTTACTTTAAATAAAACAATATTCAGTAGTTATTCTCAGTTTTATTGATATAAAAAGCCTTATTCCAAAAGGTTATGGGCCCAGTTAACTATTAAAACTGAAGAAATTAGAAAACAGTAAAGAAAAAATCATAAGGGCATTTTTGACTTTAGCACGCACGCGGCACGCCCAAGTCAAAATGGAGCGAACTTTGAGCGTGGACAAATTCGATGGAAAAAACTTTCGCCAGTGGAAGTTTCAAATAAAATGCGCACTGAAAGCAAAAGGAATTGATATCTCTGCAGAGAAAACTGAAGGAAATGCAAGTAAGTGGCTAAAGGATGATGGCATGGCTATGTACATCATAACCTCATCAATGGAATTAAATCAAATTACGTTAATAGAAAACTGTGACACCGCTGTCGAAATAATGACTAAATTAGAATCAATTTACGAACAAAAAAGTTAGTTGAACAAAATGTATATCCATGAAAGATTCTACCAGTACAAAATGTCACCAAGTGATAGCGTAGCTCAACATATAGCTAAAGTTGAGAATCTTGCCAAACAGCTAAAGGAAAGCGGTGAAAGCATTAGTGGCACTGCTATTATCACTAAAATTTTGGGCACTCTACCGCCCAAGTACAAATCACTTAGGCAAGCTTGGATGTCGCTGGATCCTAAACAGCAAACTTTGATCAACTTAACTGCACGTTTGCTTGATGAGGAGGCCAATAATATTGGTGAAGATGAGCAAGAAATGGCTTTTCTTATAGCTAAAAACAAGCCAAAGAAGGAATCGACAAGAAATGAACCAAATAGGATGAACAAGAAAGAGAAACCCGCGAAGCATCGTTTTGAATGTTACAACTGTGGCAAAAGGGGACACTTTGCCAGAGAGTGTCGTGCACTAAAGAAAGTGCAGAAAGATAAGAATATGCTCGCATTTAATGTCGCTGAAGAATTGTGTGCTCGTAATGATACAGAAGAAGAAACCTGGATACTCGATAGTGGTGGATACCTATAGGAACCGACCTATAGGAAAGAATTATTTGAAGAATACACTTGTATGCAGAAATCATTGACTTTGGGAAACAAAGAATCCATAGAAGTATGTGGACAAGGAAACATCTTAATAAAAAGACTTGTTAATGGTCAGTGGGAGGAAAGCATATTAAAAGGAGTACTGCATGTACCTAACCTAAAAAGAAACTTATTTTCAGAAGGAGTAATAACTAGAAAGGGCTATTCTATAATAAAAAAGGACAAAAACGCCCTAATTTATAAAGACAATAAAGTTGTAATGTCTGGAAAACTCAAATCAAATAATTTATATGAATAAGACATTAAAACAATCATCCCGAACACATGCAATTTAGTACAAAAAACAAACAAAAGTGATCTGAAAAAGTGGCATGACAGATTGGGGCACTTGAACATTCAAGAAATTAAAAAAATGAGTTTGAACAGAATAGTTGAAGGCTTAAACATTGAAAAAGGGAATGAAAATAATTTTATATGTGAAGCGTGTGCTTATGGGAAGCAATCTCGTTTTCCTTTTCAGAAATCAAGTCGGCCAGAACTACAACCGGGTGACCTAGTATATAGTGATGTCTGTGGCCGATGAGCCATTCATCTGTTCAAGTTTACAGAAGGAGGAATGGCTGCAAGCTATCAAAGAAGAATTAAGCGCACATTATGAGAATCAAACTTGGACCCCAGTGAAGCGAGCTGGACAGAGAACGCTTACAGCTAAGTGGGTATTCTCCATCAAAAGGGGTGATGATGGAAAGGTAAACCGTTACAAGGCTCGATTATGTGCAAGAGGGTTCAATCAAGTTCCTGGCGTTGATTATCAGCAAATATTCTCCCCTACTACACGGTATGATTAAATTAGAATAATTTTTAGTATCGCAGCTCAGTATAACTTAGAAATCCAACAATTTGACGTTAAAACTGCTTTTTTGAACGGGGACTTGGAAGAAGAAATTTATTTAGAAATTCCTGATGGGGTGAATATTAATAAAAGTAAAGTACTAAAGTTAAATAAATCACTCTATGGGTTAAAACAGGCGTCAAGGTGTTGGAACAAAAAGTTTACTGAATTTTTAAAATCTTATGGTTTTGTTCAGTCACAGGCTGACTACTGTGTATATACTAGAAATGTAGACAGTATTAGAGTAATACTGATAATATATGTTGATGATGCTCTTATATTATCATCAAGTAAAAAGATAATTAAAGATATAATCAGTTTTCTTAAACAGGCGTTTAAAATTAAAGAATTAGATTTGTCATATTTTGTTGGCCTAGAAGTGTTAAAAACAGATAACTGTATATGTGTCCATCAGAGAGAATATATAGAACAAATTGTTAAAACTTTTAATATGACTGAATGTAATCCTGTGTCAACTTCGGCTGATCCAAATGTTGTTTTATGTAAAAATTCAGAGGAAACTGCTATAAAATTTCCATATAGGGAAGCAATAGGTTCTTTATTATTTCTAAGTTCAGTGTCAAGACCTGACATTTCATATGCAGTGAACATGTAAAGTCGTTATATAAATAACCCAAGTCAACAACATGTTAATGCATTGAAACGTGTTATTAGATATTTAGTAAATACAAAAAATGTATGTATACGGTATGGAGAAAGCAGTGGTCTTATTGGCTATTCAGATGCTGATTTTGCAGGAGATGTGGACACCCGAAAATCAACTAGTGGATACATATTTTTAATGAATGGAGGGCCTATTACATGGCTAAGCCAAAAGCAAAAAACCATTGCTCTCTCTACTACCGAGGCAGAATTTGTTGCAGCCTGCGAATCGGCAAAGGAAATATTATGGTTGCAACAACTATTATTAGACTTACATGAGAAATCTGATTGTATTAAGCTTTGTGTTGACAATCAAAGTGCAATCAAATTGATTAATAATTCAGTTTTTCACAAACGATCAAAACATATAGATGTCAAGTACAATTTTATTCGAGAAAAAGTGGAGAATGGTTTAATAAATATATCTTATGTCCCTAGCAGGAATCAGCTTGCTGATATATTAACAAAACCATTGCCCACACAACTTTTTGTTTTTCTAAGAGAACAAATGATGAATGATTTGTAATTTTTATTTGTTATTTTATGTTCAACCATGGAATAAGCTATGATGTAAAATTTTAGTGGGAGTATTAAGTTTAAGTTTGCATTAGAAAATTTTAATCTTGGCTGAATAGCCATTATGTCTTTGCCTCTGGTTTTGTGGAATAGTAAAAAAGTTAATGTCAATGTCTATGAGATGGCGTCTTTTCCTGTTTTCTTTTTGATTTTTGATTTCTTACTGTGCAAATGTGAGTTACTTTAAATAAAACAATATTCAGTAGTTATTCTCAGTTTTATTGATATAAAAAGCCTTATTCCAAAAGTTCCTACTTTGTAAACTCCATTCCGGAAGTCAACGATTTTTCTTCGTATATTTTGTGTATCTAAAGGACCACGGTCTACTTTAGAAACACTGATTATTACCATTTGACCAATATTCAAGGAGTTTAGTTCCTTATGAGCTTCATTTCGTTGCGATTGTATGTTTTCTTCGCTTTTGCATAAAAAACAAAGAATCTTTGAACCGTAGCCTTCATTTTCTTCGTCATAGAACCATGACCTGCATGTATGTGCCCCAGTGCAATCCCTATGACACACAATACACGTGAAGTTCGGCTCCAGATTCTCTAAGGTTAAGGAAGGCGAAATTTTGCACGTAAGTTTTGAATACATTTATTTGATTTTTTGTAATTACTATTGATTTCATTGGAGTAATAGTCATGTTGTATACATAAATAATGTTTATTTATGATTTTTTTTTCCATTTTCCCTAACAATAATAAGGATGTCTACTATTAGTTCTTGAAAATGTAAAAAACCTAATAGATAACATGGATCTCATCTTTTAGTTTTGCAATACATACTAAAGTTGTTTTGTAGTTTATTCTTCTGCAAATATCACCACTATTCTCTGAAAATATAATTCTATTAACAAACTAACAAATTAGAACTACTGTACCTAAAAATTGACATATTAGACCTTGTACTGATCTAAAAATCGATTGCTTTAGTTTTTTAGCAGTAAAAGGAGAGCTGAGAAAAGAAAGAAGAAAAAAGAAGAGGCAAGAGAAGCATGGAGACTAAAGACTGAAAATAAATTTACTAGGAAAAAAATATGAAAAATGGAAATAAGAGGAAAGATAGTTTCAGCATGGCAGAAGAATGGATAGAATCTGGAGACAACGTGGATAATATTTCATATGCATGTAGTTACTATGATGAAGTAAATAAAATCTTAAAAAAAAAACGACAAATAAAGACCTAATAATAGGAAAAATGTAAAATGTAATGTAATGTTCTATGTCAACTATTAGTTCATATTGGTGTCTACTATTAGTCATGTTCGTTTTTTGTGATGTCATCTATAAGTACTTATGACTAAGTTTACAAAAAGACCAATAATTTCTATGTTTTATTGATTTGTCAGAGAATAATTATAATAGTTTTATTTTCTAAGAGTTACTAGTCATAGATATATATTTTATAGCATTCAAATGTTTTATGTTTCCTTAAAGCGTCTGCCATTAGTGCTTTTACCTTATTTGTTAAATTTTATTTAAGGTGACTTAATTTTTAAAATTACATTGTGATACTAAAAATTGGGGAAGTAAATATCTGCCAAAGTACCAAACTTTGGCAGATATTTACTTCCCCATTTTATGTTAATTATTGATACTTAATATATTTTTTTGTTGTTTTTTTAAAAACAGATAAGAATGAATTTTTAAAGACAAGTCGTTAAATGGGATATGCTATAATGTTTTAAGTAGCCGTTGACGGAGTAGTAATAGGTAAATCCACACTGTCATATTTTTTTTATTACAAATAAAGCGCTTTTTAAGTCAATTTAATTGACAAAATATCAACACAGTGCTATCAGCTGTGCGAGCTGTTTGACGCCATATTTGTTTTAGTAACTACAAGCGCCGCAGTGGGCAAAAAGTGAAATACGTTCAATTACCTGACTGATTATGTCCGCTATCTTCAAAGGGCTATGTTACAAATCGCTAACTAGTTGGACATTGAGTGACGATCGTTCAATCGACGTTCGGCCGAGTCATTCAATCGAATCGCAGATTGAACCAGATGACTGCGACATAATATATTTTGATACAATCCTTTCGTCCCTTCCGTCACCTCTAAGTCGCATTATAGTTCATTAACTTATACAATAAAGATAAAAAAATATATTAAGATTTCAGTGTGCAAAACAAACAATAATCAGTGTGTTTTCGAACCTTTAGAGGAATCAGGTCAATTTTTGGAATTATTTCTTATGTCCTAAATGGCATTTTATTACTTGTAAAGTGTTACAAACTACATCGAGAACTTTATTAGAAAGTAAGTGAAAAAAACCTAATGAAACTATCTACTAATCATTTTTATAATCAGATAATATAAATATTAAATATCTAAGTATATTTTTTTTACTATGAATTATTTTTTAAATTAAGAATGAAGCGGTTTGCGTTGTTATGGCTGGTTTTAATGCCAATAGCATATGGGTACCACATCCTTTGCATACAGAGTATGCCGATGCGTAGTCATTATATTTTAATGAAAGGAATTGTAGATATACTTCTGGAAGCTGGACATGAGGTATGTTAAATGTCAATATTATTTTAAAGAAACTTGTCAACTAAAGTGTTAATGTTAGTATTACATAAAACGAATAAAAATAAATTTGTTCTTTTACCATAAAATCAAAGAAGTTTTGAACAAAAAAGTTTGCAATCCAAATACTTGTATGCTTATTACCGATTTCTTTTAATATTTCAGGTAACAATGATAACAACCTATCCAGACATAAAACCGGTGAACAAACTAAACTTAATTGATATAAGCGAAGTCAGAAAGATAATAGAAGGTAATACAACAACACGTAGGGGTATGAAGATTTTTATATGGAGCCTGGCCGACCTATTGTCCGCCATTGTGGTTTTCTGCGTTCACAAATATTTTTTTTTCAAAAATGGGTAAATAAAATCAATACAAACAAAAAATAATCTTGGACATAACCGCGTAAAGTGTCACATTTCGAAGATTTGAGCTGCCAAAGTTGCAATATCTTAAATTGGTAAAACTTTGGCAGCTCATAATATTATCTTCGAAATGTGACACTTTACGTGGTTTTGTTCAAGATTATTTTTTGTTCGTATTGATGTTAGCTATAGCGGACAGTTGGTCGGCCAAAATCTTCATACCCCTTTACGCAAAATATTTATACTATTTTATCAAGTTTTTTTTTAATTTACAGCGATAGACCTCTCCGACCGCAGTCAAATGAGATCTATAGATGTAACGGATATTAGTCGAAACATATCGAGGATGGTGATCGAATCATCGAATGTAAAAGACGTTATAGTAAATAATAATTTTGATGCAGTTGTGTCTGAATGGTTTTATTCAGATTTGGAAGCCGGGTGAGTACTTGATACGAACTGTAACATCAAACGATAGCGAAAGATCGATATAATATTATGATTAATGCGAAAGTGTGTCTGTCTGTTACCTCTTCACGCTTTAACTGAACCAAATTTGATGCAATTTCTTAAGGAGATACTGTGAGTACCGAGGAATAACATAGAATACTCTTCCATCCGGAAAAATGTATGAATCCCTCGCGATAAACGAACAAATAGCGCAACGGGTTGCAGGCGTCATGTAGTTTATTTCTATTTCTTTTGTTCGCTTTCTTTCTATACATTTTTCTCAACACTTGCACTTTTTGAACTTTTTAACTTTAAATTAGAAGCTTTTTAACTTTCGATTTAATCAAATCGTGAAGTCTAAAAGAAAGTCAAACATGTCAAGTTAATAAAGTTTTCTGTGAAGTTATGCTGCAGTGCTGCAAATACCGTGGATAGTTTTGTCGAACTCAATGTCACCTTACATGGAATACTTAGTAGATACTGTCAGATCAATACCCAGTATTCCTCTGACGATGGACAAGAAGCTCCCCATGCAATTTATAGAAAGAACAAAAAATACACTTGAATATTTGACGAAGTCATATGCAAATTAGTAAGTGCTTATTTATATATTATAAGTAAACAGTGTTGGTGCAACTTTAATTCGTTCTTGTTGGAGATGCGTTTGCTACAATTTTTATACTTGAATTCGTTTCGACTTGAATAAACTTCATTTAAAACTCAATTATACGGACACATGATAACTAAAAACTCTAGTGCTTCAACCAATCACTCTAAAATTGTCTTTGAATGTTTCGATCATTCATATTTGGTTGTTTATAAGGATTTGGTGTTGTGTTTCTCATATCTAATCAACTTTACCGATTTTTTTAGCCTTCAATTCATTAAAACGAATGGAGATTATGAGAAATATTTTAAACCTCTGGCTGAAGCAAGAAACGTTGCTCTGCCATCACTGATGGAGGCCATTCATAATATTTCCATACTGCTCGTTAACACTTATCCATCTATGGAACCCACGAAAAGTATACCGCCAAATGTAGTCAATATTGCTGGTTATCACTTTGGTAACGTATCCCCATTATCAAAGGTAAGTGTGTATAACTACTTCTCTACCTCTGACGCCGTTCATCCACGTAATATGCAAGAATATATATAATATATGCAAAAATATATATATTTTCAGGACCTCCAGGAAATATTGGACAGTTCGAAACGAGGAGTTATATACTTCAGTATGGGTTCTGCCTTGAAAGCTGATGTTTTTTCAGATAAAACTAGATCACAACTATTGCAAGTTTTCGAAAGTCTTCCTTATACGGTATTATGGAAATTCGACGACGATTTACACTTCCTCCCCCAAAACGTACACATTCGAAATTGGGTGCCACAGTCAAGCGTTTTAGGTAAAACTTTCATAACATTAATGTCAGTCGTAACATCAGTTCCTAAACCTGTAGAATGTAGATAGATGAGATTTATAGAATGTGAAACAATTGTAAAAGAATTCACTTAATTTTCTTTACATTTCTTTATTTAAGATTTCTTTTTTTATTCATTGAGCATTTAAAATTCCTTACTTTATAGCCCATCCAAATGTAAAACTGTTCATAACGCACGGTGGCTTACTAAGCACACTAGAGGCAATTAATAATGGTATACCAATGATTGTGATTCCTGTGTATGGAGACCAAATAACCAACGCGGCTAGATCCGTGGAGCAAGGGATAGCAAAAAAAGTGAAATTATCACCTTTTATAGCGGAAAATATTAGCTCAGCTCTTCACGAAATGCTTCAAGACGACAGGTAAATAGTAAATACTAAATACAATAATCTGAAATTTTCAGCACTAATAATTATGTTTCATCCTACTTCCTACTTCCTACTAATATTATAAAGGCGAAAGTTTGGATGTATGGATGTGTGGATGTATGGATGTTTGTTACTCTTTCACGCAAAAACTACTGAACGGATTTTAAAGAAACTGTACAATAATATAGCTTATACATCAGAATAACACATAGGCTACAATTTTAACCGACTTTCAAAATAGGGGAGGTGTTATGTTCGTTTTCTTATGTTCAACGATTACTCCGCCGTTTGTAAACCGATTTTCAAAATTTTTCTTTTGGTATATAGGGTATATGCCAATTTAGTATTATATTTACAAAAGTGGTGATCTGATGAAGGATCCATAAGTAATTGAGGGAACTCCTCAAATTTTATTGGGAAACGTGTGGTGACTGCGGTTTCGTGAGAAGTATTCTAAGCATATGCTACCAACAAGTAAGATTTTGCACCGAGGTATACCGTGGTTCGGAAGGTGCTGAGAGAACTCCTGATTCTTTATAGATACAAGTTTGGGAGTTTCGGCGTTGTTTTAAGAATGGAAAGCATATTATGCTACTATGCAAATTACATTCATCGTCATCATCATCACTACCATATTAGGTAGGACGCATAGTGATGCGTCGTCGATTATGAGCCTATTATGTGTTATTAGTACTTTTCATAGTCTTTTAGATCGAGACTCGAGTTTGTCAAGCGATAATTTAAAAAAATCTAATTATAAACCTGAACAGTATGTTTGCTTGAACGCGCTAACCTCAGGAACTAAAGGTCCGATTTAAAAACTTATTTCAGTGTTAGATAGCTTATTTATCGAGTAAGGCTATATTATATTTATCTTAGCGTGATAATTCACGCTAAGACTAATACGTACAAATAAACTCAGGAAAATGTGGGGAAAACGGGGGAATATTAGAAAGGGTTTATCTCACGAACTACTGGAGCAATTTTTATGGCAATATTTGGCACAGATATAGAGTAGACCACGTGAAGAGAGTAGGGACATAAGCTATTTTTATGGGAAAATGTACGGTTTCCGTAAAATTCCTAAATTACGCGGGCGCGGGACATCTAGTTTATCATATAAACGAAAATGGTGACTAACATGTAACCCGAGAAATGTAATCTTAGCAAGAGAAATACAGAGGAGAATGCAATCTTAGGCATGCGAGACTGCAAAAGAGAATACACACTGAAGACAAGTGATAATTTTTTAAAGTAAGGCTTCTTACAGACTAACGACACTTGTCGACGTGTGCCGTCAACAAGTGCCGTTCGTCTGTAAGCGTTGTAATATGTTACGATAGTACCTACCTAATTTACCAACTAGCGTTGCTTTTAATAAGATTCATCAATATTGCAGATATCACAAACGTGCAATGGTTGTGTCTACACTCTTCAGAAATAGACCAGTACCAACTTCCAAATTGATCAAACATTATGTGGAACTGGCCATAGAAACCAAAGGTATACGAATTAAATAATAATACACTTTCCTTGCAATAATTCCACTTTATTTTAATAGATTTATTACAAAATTATTACTTACATACACGATCGGTTTCGAAAAAATCATCATCAGGTGTTTTTTTTTCGAAACCGGTCGTGAATAATTTTGTAATAAATATATTCAAATAGAGTGGAATAAGTGCAAGGAAAGTGTATAATTACATTTTAATTGAACATGAATTTCCACCAAGAAGTTACATTACATTCAATATCATATCAAAGGTATACGCACTGAATTTTTAATAGGATTTCAGAAATTCCAAGTACACTTTTTGAAATTCTTGGAACTTGGTTCTTCAATATAAGTTGCTGTTTTTGTTTTGGTTTATGTTTCCATTTTCTTTTTTTAGGAGCGTATCATCTAAGGTCACCAGCTCTCCTATACAAATGGTACGAGCTCTGGATGTTGGATCAACTTGCAGCGTTATTGCTCTTTATTTTTACAAGCTATCTTATTTTTAAAACTATTTTAAAATACTTGACACGAAAGATTTCTGGGAAATTTAAAATACAGTAATTCTAACTTTTTGTGGTCAATTCTTTTTCATATTATGTTGCTGACTCTTACGTGTAAGTAACATTTATAGGCATAAGTTTACCGATGACATTCAGTAAGAATTTTTTCACTTAACTTTAAAAGTGACGATAAAAGGTTTACTGAATGTTAACTTAAAAGTCTGATCTTCATGAGATTAGGTCAAGTGGACGTAGTTACACAATAATCAATATGTCTTATATTTTTATATTCTGTGTCAGGCGATTGTGTCGTCTACTTTAATGAATAATTTACATACAAAAGCAGAATCAAATTCAAGTTTATCTGGGGGAAGTAGCTGACCTTCGTTTTGGCGTAAATCTTACTAGCCTTAGCAGTTTTATTGGATTTAGTAGAGATTAACCGAAGTGTTGTGATGTGGAACAATCAATATTATTCGTAATAGCAGATAAATCATTTTATCATACAGAAAACGGAATTGAGGATAACTATATTTGCTGAAGCAAAATAGCAAAATGAAGTTATTAATTATAATGTTTTCTTTACTGAGTACAGCATATTCGTACAAAATTCTCTGTTTTCAAGCAGCACCAACTAAGAGTCACTATAATTTAGTAAAAGGAGTGGTTGACGTTCTACTAGATGCTGGACATGAGGTAAGTTATTACAAATATAATATTATATTATATTATATTATAAAATATAATATTATATATATATATATAGCAACAAAATAGCAACGCGACGTTATGGAATTTATAAACTCTAATTACTCGAAGCAATATACATAATATCACTCTCTGCGCTCAGCATGGATAAGGGAGAAATAATATGAACACATTAAAATACACTCATTGTTTTTTTTAGGTGACGATGGTAACGCCTTTCCCGGATAAAAAAGAAACAGGCAACCTTAACTTTGTCGATATCAGCGAAGTTATAGCGATGCTGGAAAGTGTGTGATGTGCTTTAGTCAACTATAATAAGATTTTACAATTAATCAATTTTGAACAAAAATGTTGAAGCGTTCTTAAATTAATATGAAAAACTAGCTGTCCCGGTGAACTTCGTGTCACTTTAAAACTTTCCCTGGACTTCTACGAATATTTTAAGACTAAAATTAGCACAATCCGTTCAGCCGTTCTCGAGTTTTAGCGTTACTAACACATTAACTTTCCACGAATATTTCATAACTGAAATTCGGCAAACCAGTTTAGCCGTTTTGCGACTTTTAGCGAGAATAACAAAATTTTAATTGATTTTTATTTATATAGATTTGTTTATTTCAGTCATAGACCTAAAAGACTATGAGAACTTTGATATACGAATGGTAATAGAGATGGGTAGGAAAATGTCTACGACTATTGCTGCTAATCCTGATGTGAGAAATGTTTTAATCAACACACAATTCGATGCCGTCATTACTGAGTGGTTCTTCTCGGATATCGAAGCTGGGTCCGTTTTGCATACAATTTGCAGAAATATTTTTTAAATAATGAATCGTTACGGCGTCCTAGTCTTAAGTCGGCACTACGTATAGGCGGACGCGTTGGCCGAAGCGTTGGCCGGCACGCTGGCCCAATGTGTAGAACAGGCGAAATACCTACCGCCAACGCGCGAACGCCCGTTCTACACATTGGGCCAACAAGCTGGCCAACGTGTCGGACAACGCGTTCGCCTATATGTAGTGCCGACATTACACAATGTTTTTTTTTTCTTCTTTTCTTGAAAACTAAACTAGAGAGTGTCGTTTAGTGGCCCAATTTTAGAAAACATAATATTGTATTTTTTTATTACTACTATACTACTTGTAATGCCATAACTATATTACAGTGTAAACTCTATATAACGACACTGATGGGACCGTGCATTTTATGACGTTATATGGAGTTGTCGTTAAATGGAGAGAAGAAAAATCAATACTTTTTCGTCATTATACAGTGATTTTCTTTTACTAACCGTATTTACAGTTTGAAAGATTATGTAACTATAACTGAGAATATTATGATAACAAATAGATGACTCTTTATTTTTAGTTAGGGACTAGGGTCTAAAAAAACCTACATGTGCAATCAATCTCAATTTGTAAACAAAAGGACTAATTTCTTAGAAAGTTCTGTATGCATGATGCCGAAAGTCGAATTTATTGCGGGCTAGGATAACAATGCGACAAAAAAACGTATATAGCTGTGCAGTTTTTACTAACTTTAGTAATTTTAAAAGGTGCTTTTTATTGTTCAATTGTTGTAATGCTGACGTTATTGAGAGTGGGAGTGATGCTATGTAGAGTGTCAATTGATTTCGACGCTTTAGAGAGTTTGTCGTTAAATAGAGTGACGTTACATGGAGTTTACACTATATATTTTTAGATATGCAGCAGTGCAACAAGTCCCATGGATAGTGCTTAACAGTGCTCCATTGACTCCTCACTTCGAAAACCTGGTGGACACCGTTAGGTCTATCCCTACAGTACCCGTCATGTTGAACGATGCATCTGTGCCCATGAGTTTCTGGGAACGTGTGAAGAATACGTTATTTTACAGCTTGATGTCAATCGATACTGCGTACGTCATTTGCATTGCATGTTCTTCAATTAGATGTACTATTGGTTTCGAGTGCAAATGGTTAACAACTACGTAAAACTCAATATTCATACTTCCATACTTATTATTATAAATACCAAAGCATGTCTATCTGTTTGTCTGTTAACTCTTCACGCTTAAGCCGCTGAACCAATTTTGATAAAATTTGGTACATACTTACATACTTTGAATCCCGGGAAAGAACAAAGAATACTTTTTATTCTGAAAAAAGATACGGTTGGTCACGATAAATGGCTTTTTGCATTTTTGTGGGGTTCAACTAGTTGACTATTATGTATGTTACTTCATTTTATAAATCAGTTTTCTTTTTAATATTTTCCAGGAAAAGGTTCTCAATCAGCGAATCAGATTACGAAATGCTGTTTAAACCAATAGCGGAATACCGAGGCGTATCTCTTCCCACTTACTATGAAGCATTGCACAACATATCAATACTCTTTGTCAATGGACATCCAGCGTATGAGCCAGTCAAAAGCATGCCACCGAATGTCGTAGATATAGCTGGGTACCATATTTCTGAAGCACTACCGGCTTTACCAAAGGTACCTTAGGATTAGAATAATTAATACTATTACTATACTACAAATAGTATTCAAAATAACACAAGAGGCGCAAGACAGATAAATCATACAGTTATTTCTAAGGCAATGAATTTTGAGCTGGAAATCCCTATTCGTTTTGTTATTGTTATCTATTTAAATGAAGAAAGACAGTCTTAAATTTGAAATTGTGTGATTGAAGTGAAATTCAATGATTTACAGGATCTACAGGAACTTCTAGACTCGGCTAAGAACGGAGTTATCTACTTCAGCATGGGAACAGCCTTTAAGTCAACAATGTTTCCTAACCAAACAAAAGCAGAGTTAGTCAAACTTTTCGGCAAGCTTCCCTACACCGTACTTTGGAAATTCGAAGAACAATTGGAAAACTTACCAAACAATCTTCACATTAAACCTTGGATGCCGCAATCGGCTATACTAGGTAAGATTTCTAAACTAGATTGAAGTCAAGATTTTTATATCAAGCTAGTTTGAAGACAGAAAAAGAAATAATGATTATAAAGTGATCATAAATTGTTGTATAATTTCTAGCACATCCAAACCTAAAAGTGTTCATCACACACGGCGGGTTGCTCAGCAAGCTAGAGTCGCTTCACCACGGAGTGCCCACAGTCAATGTACCAGTTTTTGGAGACCAACCCTCAAACGCAGCCCAATCCGAGCGGGCTGGTCATGCTCTCAAGGTGGAACTAAATGATAACCTAGCAGCGAATGTAGAAGAAGCTTTGCGAAAGATAATGGATGATGATAGGTGAAAAGTTTTATTAATATTTGTGCATAGATAATAGCTTGTGGATGCCTTTCTTTTTGGATTTAACTCAAGTATGTGCAATATTTTTGCAGCTATTACAATAAAGCGAAATATCTTTCGGGTTTATTTCGTAATAGACTGGTGCCGCCTTCCAAGCTCATACAATACTACACAGAAATCGCCATCAAAACAAAAGGTAAATTGTTCTTATTATTAAAAATATTTGCTAATAAGCAAATATTTACAACACTGTTGTATAGTATATATATATATATATATATATATATATATATATATATATATATATATATATATATATATATATATATATATATAGTTACAACACTGTTGCAATAAGGTGCGTAGCAATAGCTACGCACCTTATTGCAACAGTGTTGTAACTGTTAAGATAAGAACTATTCGTATGACAATATTCTTTTTCTTTTCTTACACAGTTTTTATAGTTTAGAACAAAAATACAATGCCATAAAAATTTAACATAATATTCTTTTAATTCCCGGCCCCCGCTAAGTCGAGCATATAATTTACATCGCAAGATCAATTTAAATGAGGTCCGATAAATAATTAATTTAATTTTGGATTTTTGTTTCAGGTGCTTACCATCTCCGCTCCCCAGCACTCATGTACAAGTGGTACCAGCTCTGGATGCTAGACCAATTAGTGTTTTTCATGTTCATTGTATATATTATTTACAAGATTATTAAAAAAGGAGCACAAAATTTATTTAAAAGCAAAAGTAATAAACAAAAGAAAATTAAGAGGAATTAAGATCAAAGTTGTTGTTAGAAAATAAACAATTACAATACTTATTTGTAATTTTAATACTGCGATGATTCGAAAGGGTAATTTGCACAAATTGCCCCTCTATGTATAAGGCAACGTTTTTCAAGTTTTAGGTTGGGGAAAAAGTTTTTTCGCATTTGATATAAAAATTCAAAAGGTTTCTTTATATAGTTTATCTTTATATAGTTTATTTACAATTGACTAAAGTATATAGGTGCCATTTTGTTCGATAACTTTTTGCCATCTTGTTCGTAGGGACATGATCCCATAGCTATAAAAATTTTGGGGCTTCTGATGAAAAAACTGCGACAAATGGTTTTGGGAGTCCTCTTGTGATGTCAACCTGACACTGCCTAAGGAATTCTGCAGCGACCGAAACAGGTGGAAATCTGAAGGTGCATGGTCAGGACTATACGGCGGATGCATTAACACCTCCCAGCCAAACTCCCGTAATTTTTGCTGAGTGACTAAATATGTATGGTCTAGCGTTATCATGGTGAATGAATGGGTTTCACCACAGTCTGTGAAGCCTGACCGCCCTTTGACCACGATCTTTTTCGCACGTTCTTGTCGTACGTGATCCTCTTTTCATTACCAGTATCAGCTTCTTCAAACATTGTTCGGTATTATTACGTCGTAATAAAGAATAACAAATGAGTAAATAATAAAAAAAATAAAAACATCTTTATTAAACATACAAGGACAGAGCACAGCCAGAGCTTTTAACACAGAAAAATAACAACAAATTGACATGACAAATTAACATACAACATTGAACTACTTAAAAACTAATGGGTGTTCGGTTATGGCTGTGCAATGCACACACCGCATGTTTAAAGGGAAAGCCACTCAGGCTTCGACCGCGGCAAGCCGTGGCGCCTGATCTTCCGTGGCCCCCTGTCAGTTTGTGATCCCACAAACGGCACTCTTATAAAATTATTTACTATAAGATACAACTAGATAGTTACAACACACACATACGTTACATACGATTACAATTTACAACACACACATAAGTACACGGTTCATTAGATTTATTTCAGTGAGCTCATGAGGCACCCAAATAGATTTTTTTTGTGTACCCAGCTTTTTTCAAATGCGCCAAAATCATTTTGTGATCAATCCTCAGTTCTTCAGCTACTTTTCAGAAATTGCATCAGTTTTGTCCGTAACAGGGCGACCAGAGCGACGTGCATCTTTGATATCAAAATTTCCGGATTGAAAACGCTTAAACCAGCGCTACTCTCACAGATACTGCATTAGATACATAAACATCACAAATTTTTTTTCGCGGCTTGTGTATCGAATTTCTTCATTAGAATCACTTTTAACAATAAGAAAAAATGAAAATCTCACATTTACCTAATTTGAATTTGGAATTGTCTTCTATAATTTTTTTTTTAATGATACTAAAATCAGCCGGATACAATTGGTATAACCCAAGAGATTTAATGACAAGTTCATACTAGTATGTAATGCGAAAAGACTTTTTCCCCCTACCTATTATCACGCTTATCAGTCATTGACCTAAAAAAGTCGAAACTGACCTAGTCTTTAACCCTCGATTATCTTTTATACAAAGTTGGTGGTCTTAAGTTTTTTATTGACCATAAGGCTGCGTTTCCACCAGATATGTGTTCCGAGGAATGTGTTTTTGAGAACAAATAGAATCGCTTTATTGACGTCAGCTTGCCATGACATCGCGGCGATGCTATTGGATCTTAAAAACACATTCCTCGCAACACATCTCTGGTGGAAACGCAGCCTTAGGAACCAAAATATTACAACAATGATGTAGTTGCCGTACAAAGCCTTAGTAGAGGTATATTATGATGGTTCATATACCGCAATCCTTATACTGTATCCCATCAGAAGAAAATATACAGTAGAAACTAAAGTAAAAAAAAATTGAAAAATTCAGAGTTCCGCAAAAACAGGTAATAGAAAACATTAATTAATACAATCTTAAGCCCCCAATTAAATAAGTTGTTTCCAAAACTAACCAAAAAGTAATTTAGTAAAAATAAAACTGCCAAAAGCTTTCGGGTTTCGCGAAAAACATCGCTAGTGTCAAGCTTTATACCTTTGCAAATTGTTGCACAAAAATCCAAAATAATACTTGCCTGGCATTTTAAAAACTTATTACTAGAACTTTCAAAAGAAAAATCTTCCATCTTGTCCAAATAGAACAACTTTGTATATTTCTATCGAGATAAAGAGAATTAGAAAAAAAATATTTATTTATAATAATTTATTTATTTATTTATTTAGGACCAAAAACAGTTTTGCATGAATTACAACATTAGGTTTAGACATTAAAAATACACGCTACATAGTCTGTGGCTACATACAATAACTAATTACAATTGGTCACAGCATGCAATTACATTAAAAAGTAAACGGTAAACACAAATAGAAATAAAAATAAGATACATAAAAACATCTATAAATATGCTTTTACAATAAAATACAGATTTAAAATTAAGAAAAAATAAAATAATGATACAATTCATTAACTTACAATAATTCATCAAATGAAGTTAAAATTACAATGAAAAGAGTTTAATTCAATTGTAAAATAAATTATAAAACGTTTTTTAAATATAAGTTATGTAAAAATTTAAGTTAAAAATGGTTATTAAAATACAGATTTGAAATAAAATAATAAAAAATACAATTCATTGACATACAATTCATTAAAATAAGTTGAAATAAAAAGGGTTTATTTTAAATAGTGGTAATAAAAATGAATTAATAATAGTGATTTAGAACAAGTACAATTTATAAAATCCAGTTTATACCATCATGCTATCCTGGAACGTGGTTAAATTTCTGTAATGATAATGATGTCTGATCCTAATCAGACAGGATAGACGGATATGAGGATAACGGAACTAACGACCGTTGTCATAAAATTGCAGGTTACGCTTTAGTTTTTATGTCGCAGAGTACACATAGAGTGTAAGCATAGTGTAAGCACACAATAAGCAGAAAAAAAAGTGAAATGTCAAAAAAAAAAATAAGAGCGGTAATGACACGTGTTATAATGTTATACCAACTAATATACTGTATATTGTATTCTGTGGTTATACCAACTAATTTACGATCAAGGCCCTACAAACATTGGAGCCATAAATGTATTTATTACATTTATGGCTCCAATGTTTCCACTTGTCAATTTTACCACAAACTTAAAGTACGCGGGTTTTAAGTTCGCGAACTTACTCGGCTCGCGTCAGTGATACACGCATGAACTTTAAGTACGCGGCTTTTAAGTCCACGAACTTAACTCGGCTCGCGTCCGTGCTAAACGCACGGATCGCGAACTTACTTGGCTCGCCGTCGGTGACACACGAGTTTCTTCCGTCGACGACATGGTAATCCAGTGATTACTATGTCGTCGACGGAAGAAGCTTTGTGTTATATTTTAGGAATAATAAGTTTTAAAGACTAATAAGAAGAAACTAAATCGAAAAGTTTGTCACATGTAAATTTACTAAGAGAGTTACGTGGTGAGAAGGAAGACTTCCATAATTATTTCAAAATGCCAGAACAGGTGTATGAAGAACTTTTGCACTTAGTTACACCAATTATAGCTAAACAAGATACTTGCATGAGAGAAGCTATTTCACCACATGAACGCTTAAGTGTAACATTAAGATTTCTGATAACTGGTGGACGGTGGGACATAATATACAGATTTGATGTGTTCATCAGCAATATCACGACAGTTACTGGGAAATATAATTCCTGAGATTCCGCTAGGTATATTAACTTTATGGTACCAAGGAGATTTAGGGCCCTCGCCCACTGCGACTTTTAGTAGCGATGCAGTCGCGCGACTAAGAAGCGCACTACTGCATCACTACTAACGCGCGTTTTTCGCATTTGCAACTCCATACAGGACACACAGCTAGCGACCGCATCGCGACCGTATCGATGCGAACGCGCGACAGCATCGCTACAAAAAGTCGCCGTGGGCGAGGGCCCTTACAGTTTGGACAATGAATTTTCTGCGTCTACATGTAGGTACATCAGCAGCATCAGCTATCGATGAACACCAATAAATTAATATTTAGTTTGATAACATTTGATTAAAACATAAAATAAATTGAGATTTTGATGATTATTATAGATTTAAAATTAAAAAAAAAAACGTTTTATTTGACTGAAAAATGTTAGCATATATTTTTTGCATTAATTACAGTAAATTTTAACTGTAGTTTAGCAAATTTTGTATTAGTCGTGTATGCAACACTGCCTGACGGCTCGCGGCTCGCAGTGCTGCCAGACGTACGAGCCTTGACGAGCTAGAGCTACGAGTAAAATTCCAAGACGGCGAACTTGCGCAGCAATCTTTAAGTACGCGAACTTGAGGTGACACACAGGCGAGTAAGATCGTAAGTCCGCGTACTTACTCACTTGTCTGTCACCCCCTTTAGTTTCTCAGACGAAAAAATATCCTTCATGACGTTCTTCATATTTTAAATTTAATAGATTCTTGCAAAGAAAACACTAGTCTACACTTAACGTTCCCAAAAATTACAAAATCTATTACAGATTACAATTGATAACCACATACATATTGAGGTTTGCTATCGTTTGATGACCTTTTTTTTTTTTATAATTTCTCATCCTCCTAACTGTGTCAGGGCTTGTTGCTATCTTCTTATTACATTAATTTGTTCTTTAGTATTAAAATTTCTTAAACATAAAAATTTCCAATAAATTGCTAAATACAAAATACTATAAAATTAAAACAATAAAAAATAATAATAATAAGGCACAACGTTCAATTACCCTAATATCACAGCTTACAATCACAATAGTTTACTAGAATTTCTCTTGTTCACAACACACACTATCCTCTTACAAAAAGAGAGAAACAAATCTCTCTTTTTTCCCCCCACGATGGCAGGCAGATTCTCGCCCGTCATCGATGTGCCCAATTCTTGCTCAATATCATATCTATTTCTAGCAAAAATTGGACAGTCGAGTAACAGGTGAGGAACCGTCTCCTCAACTCCTGGCTGACACAGGCACGACGAATCCTCTTTCAACTTGAATCTGTGCAAGTAGAATGCGAATCCGCCGTGTCCAGTCAGAATCTGTGTGGTGTGTGATGTCTATCTTTTTGACTATTTTGTATGCAGCAGCAGCGCTTGGGAAAAAGAGTTTCTTGACTCCACTTCCGTGACTCGTGACCTTGGCACGCTGAAGTACTATAGAGTGTCTGTATATTATATAAACAAACAAAGTAAATAGGAACTAATGCATTCAAGATAATAGTGTCGTGTCCTGTAAACACTTCACAGTATATAGTGGCTTCATACACATAGGTCGTAACTCGTAACCAATTGGGACTAGTGACTATTTAAGATTTCGTGTGTTTATAAACTTTTTGTTTATATTTTAAAATCTCTTTATTTAAAGTAACTCCTACAGAGATACATAACGTAAGAAGATATTTAAATATTAAGAAAGTATTATAAATTATTATTATAATTGTGGGAGATAATAATTAGAAATAATTATTATCAACAAGATCTTATTTAGTCTTCATTTAAACAATTAATACAGACTCTTACATCAAGCATTACTGAATTTTGAAGTTAGAACGCTCAAAATGTATGCGAAACACAGAAATCGCATTTTAGTGCAATACTGCGCTATAGCAAGCATGACCTAGACACTAGACAGGCAGACAAATTATTATGGGCTAGTAATTATTTATTAGCGTAAAGCAGTAAAGTATAAGTATAAACTCATAAGTCATGCATGAGACATATTTTGAGTAAGTACAAATAATTTTAAGATATGTGATATTATATCAATAATATTATGACTGACGGCATAACATCTGATAACTCGTAAGTCGTACTTGATTAATTTTATAGTTTGGAACAGTTAAGGTAAGACCACGGAGGGGAAGAATCAGTTTGTATAGCTATGTCTGTAAAGGCACTCCCAAAGAGTCAGAGCAGCGTAGAGGATTTTATTAACGCACTTGAAAATAAACTTTAAAATTATTTTCAAGCGCGTTACTAAAATCCTCGCCGCTGCGCTCTGTTCTGTCTGCGCTAGCCCCGCATCTATTAAAATGAAGGACACAATGGCAACGCAGACGCTTGTCACCAATTTTATTTAATCAAACCTATTTCTCTAGGTGCTTCATCACACTTGACACTAGTGAGATACGAGCGTGCGGGAAGCGAGGCAAGTTCGCTCCACGCGCGAACACGCCTCGAGCACGCAGCTAGTTTCTGTGCACTCTACATAGTTTCGTTTATCTATAATATGTTTAAAGTGGAAAGATTTCCCTTCATGTTTATTTTCCATCGAAAACTATTATATAACTACAACTACTGTGAGGAGTTTCTGAAATATGACATATTATAAACCATGGGAAAATAACAAGACTATATTTAGAAAATACAGGCTTTAACGGAATTTAATTTAGCGCGTACGATTGCGGGACATATCTACCATCAATAACAATCATCAATGAAAATTTTCAGAATGAATCTGTATCTGTTGACTATAATATGGGCGATAGTGACGTCATGCCGGGGCTACAACATCCTGATCATCAACACTGTTCCCACCAAGAGCTGCTTCACGCTGATGTACGGGATCGCTGAGCCCCTACTCGACGCAGGACATGAGGTAATGATGAATGTACTTTCTCTCAAATTAGTGATAATAGGGTATGTATTTGTTCCTTATGTAGGGTTTGTGAAAGCAGCAGCGCTGAAAGAGCAAAATTTTTATGATTTTTTTCCACACAAAGGTGAAAAAAGGTAACTTTTTAGCGCTGCTACTTTCACAGCGAACACTATAATATAAAAGACACATACACACCCTAAAGTATTATCACATAGTTTTGTTACGCCCTGTATAGTCAATACTAAAATACAGAATAAATCTGATCAAAGCATATTAATTAGGCAAGACTTGGTTCACATAGCACAATCCTAAACTAACATTCACACATCGATTGTACTGCAACAAATCGTGCAGTACAATCGACGTGTGAATGGTTCTTTACACATTGTATGCGTTTTATTTATTCGTTAAGACGTATGCTGCAAAAAAAAACTTGCTAGAAACGTGCAGGATTGTGCCGTGTGAACCTGACCTGATGATGATGAAAGATTAATTTAAAAAAGAATGAAAACGATAAAAACTCAACCCTCAAATTAAAATTTTCAAAAAGTACAAAATATAATACTTGCAACAAAAATTAAAATATACTGAGTGGTAAACAGTTAACTTTACTGCGTTTACTTAATTTCTGTAATGATATTTTTGCAGGTAACTTTTGTGTCCCCCAATCCGAGTCCGAAAGCTAGAAAGGAGATAAAAATAATAAATGCCAGTGCGGTCAATAAAGTGTTAGAAGGTATGAAAACAACTGCGGTAAATTGACATGAAATAGTCAATAGTCAATTTACCGTAATTGATGTAGATTAAGATTTGCATGCTATAGCATGATGTAGATATAAATCTCTTCTTTCCTCCATAGAAGCTGCACATGATGAAATAGATTTCACTACGCTACTAGAATTTACTAGAATTGTGGGGAGGACCATGATCAACATTCCCGAAGTAAGGCAGACTCTCATAGACGTGCAGTTCGATGCCGTTATCACGGATTGGTTTTACTCTGACCCCGCAGAGGCTGGGTGAGTCCTAACGCCCTTATCATAAAGTCTGTAAAATTCCCTCATCTAATTTACTGTAAAGGTATATTAGTGCTGAAAAAGGCATTTTTTGTGACTGATTTGTATGGGCAAGCGCCCCAGCGTCATGAATTTGCCTACGACAAAAGGTTAAAAAAGTAACTCTTTCAGCACTACTCCTATCAAAGTGAACTGTATACAGGGGACGGATAATACACACCCTAAACTCTAAAGTTTTATGACTTTGTTTTGTTACAACCAGTCTCAGATCAAAAGAAAAAGTCTTTTTATTTGGTCTGAGCAACCAGTATACAATATCAAAAATCAAAATGCTTTTCTTCTCTAATTTCATTTAAATAAAGAATGACAGCGTATTCTGTGAATCAGTTCTCTGTCGTATAATGATTTTTCTGAACCGAATTTTAACCCATTAATCTTCTGCGATACCCCCGAATCCCGATGGAGGTGTTAAGCCGAGGAGGGCTCAATGCGACGTGGAACGCGTATTGCTAATTACAACAATGCAAAGATATGGTGCACTTATTTTAAAGTACTCTCATTTGATTGATTTTAGATATGCGGCCGTACAGCAAGTTCCATGGATTATACTCAGCGGTTCGGTCACAGAGCCGTTCCTTGAGGCGATGTTGGATACAGTGCGATTGGTACCCACCGCCCCTGTCATGTATCACAACACAAAAGAGCCGATGAACTTCTGGCACCGCATCATCAACACATTCTGGCAAGCTAGAATATTTTACCAAATGAAGTAAGTCCTAAATACCACGATGTATGGCTGTCTGCAAACTCTGTTTTTTTTTTCAGTAATATTATAGTTTTTGTGTCAAACAAAAATCACTGAAATAAAACAGAGTCGGTTTCGTAAAACCTTTAGAATTCATGGTTTTAGTTTGTTAGTACAATGTTTTTTTTGGAAAACCATTCTAAAATTATTGTACTCTATTCACCAAGGTTACAATACAGCTGCTGGGCTAGCACGGCCACTAATAATAGCTCCCACACCGGTTTCGGTGACGGTGGCCAGTTTCATTGAAACCAGGCCAGCTACGCAGAAGTAATTTTTATAGTGACCAAGTGTGTGCGCAGTACAGAAGAGCACTCTCTATTCCTTTACTCTCATAACCCAGTGGGACGGACGACCGACACGACTGGCGAGAGATCAGGCGCAGGACCGACTTTTTACATGCCCATCCGACGCATGGATCATCTTACTTGTCAGACAATCAGGTAATAAGCCTGCATTGTCCTAACCAAACTAGGAAATAACATGTTTCCAACGCGGGAATCGAACCCACGACCTCCGAGTCAAGAGCCGCGCTCTATACCACTAGACCACGGAGGCACGGCCACTAGTAGAAATGCGAAAGTATGGACAAACTGTGGACATAAACTTAAGGTCTGTTCCGATCTTTACCGCGCCTAATCGCGACTTTATGACAGACTATAATATAATATGTCATAAAGTAGGATATTATTTGAATTTTTAGGACTATAGTCTGTCATAAAGTGGCATTTTAATTGAATTTTTCGGAACGAAAAAAGATCGGAACTTCACCTTAAGTTTATCTCCACAGTTTGTCTATACTTTCGCATTTCTACTGGTGGCCGTGCTAGCCCGGCTGGTCTTATATTAACACACAATATTATAAAAATTATTATTGAAAGTCAGCAAATGATTTTTGCATAACCATCACTTTGACTTTTCAGGCTAATCTAAGAAGAAAGCTTGCTAAATAACATAGATTATAGTAATCAACACCATAATGAAGACTAACAATATCTTCTATTTTAGTAACATGTTGAAAGTAGCAGAAGGAGACTACGAGAGAGATTTTGGACCAATAGCTAAGGCGAGAGGAGTCACTCTACCGCCGTTTTCCCAAGCCCAATATAACATTTCGGTGGCTTTTGCTAGCGACTACCCACCTGCGTCGCAAGTGAAAAGCCTACCACAAAATTTGATCCAAGTTGGAGGATACCACATCCCACAGAAAACACCACCACTACCAAAAGTTAGTAACTTATGTAAACCATCTATAATAACCTAGGGTCGTAAGATTAGACTTGGACAATACATTTTTTTTAATTACGGCAAATTAGCCATGTCGCTTTAGAAAAGTAATCGGCCAAGTGCGAGTCGGACAGATTGAGTGCGATAGGATAGAGAGGATAGAGCAAAAATTGTGTCTTTTATATGGGACCCCTTAAATTTTCATTTCATTTAAATAATATTACTAATTATTAATGTACTTACACATATAAGTTATAACTTATAACTAAGGTTTTTGTGAAAAATTCAAGGTCCTGATATCGACCAAAAATAGGCCAAAAAAATCACGGTTGTGGTAAATATTAATTTTCTTTTGTTTTTAGTATTTTTTGTTATAGCGGCAACAGATACACACAATCTTTGAAAATTTCAGAAGTCTAGCTATAGCGGTTCTTGAGATACAGCCTGGAGTCAGACAGACTGACGGACAGACAATGAAGTCTTAGTAATAGGGTCCCGTTTTTACCCTTTGGGTACGGAACCCTAAAAATGGCTACAGTATTACATATCGCCCAATCATTACATATAATTTTCCTATTTTAGGACCTTGAAGAGATAATGAGTACATCTAAGAACGGTGTGATTTACTTCAGTCTGGGGTCATGGTACCAATCTACATTCCTGCCGAGACAAACTATATTGGACTTGGTAAAACTCTTCGGCCAGTTAGAATACACGGTCCTGTGGAAATATGAGGATACCTTAGAAAATATACCGGATAATCTTCACATTAGACCTTGGCTGCCACAACCAAGCATACTTGGTAAGGTTAAGAGTCCGGGTGCCATCGCAGTTCTCATACAAACGTAACACCAAGATAAGTTCCCATAGGAGAATATTTACCATATTTGAGTTATTAATTATTATTCAGCTTAAGATAGTAATTTCTAATTACCTAGGTTCCTATACAAAGATTCACTGCAAAATATTTACATATCAAAAATATGAATGATTACAATATTTACATACTAAATTGTAATCGTTCATATTTCTCATACGTTTGTATGAGAATTGCGATGGCACCCGGACTCTTAAGAAACTAATGAAAAAAATGAGATCTTCAGGGTAACTGGCGACACTTAGGTACATAATCACACTGAAGTGCAATATGCAAAAGAAATTTCCTATTCAGAATTGGTGATTCAGACCAGATATAATAGAATTTCCATCAGTTGCATTGCTGTTACAAGATACTGGCATCATAGACCGGCAGTTGATTTTGACCGACAGACAGGGGCGTTCAATACATGATTTGAGATTATACTTTTTCCACTTTTTTCCTATTTCAGCTCATCCCAACTTAAAGGTTTTCATCACCCATGGAGGACTGCTCAGCACATTGGAATGCCAGCACTATGGAGTCGCTACCGTCGCGATCCCTACCTTCGGAGACCAATACAATAACGCGATGAGGATGGAACAGGCAGGGACGGGAGTCAAAGTCGATCTGTCAGAGAACTTAGCAACGGACTTGGAAGTGGCTCTGAAGAAAATCCTAGCTGACGATGGGTACATGTCTAAATATTTTGCCAGTCAAACAAAATAACATTTTGATGTGATCAAAGAAGTCTTTCGTATTTAAGAGTCCGTATACGAAATTTTGACGAAATTTTGAAGAAAACGACAGAAATAAACCTTTTACAGCAAAAATCACAAAACTGTCGCGGGTTTGAGTTGGATTATTTAAAAATACTTAAAAAAAAACAAAAATCTAGCTCCAACATTAGATTATAATTGAAATGATCTTACATGTTGTGCATTAAAACTTATAGAAATACTGGAGGTATTTTAACTGTTAAATCACGTCTGTTAATCAGCGAAATCGGCAAAATTTCATATACGGACTCTTAAATACATGTCAATTGTTTTGCAATGGGCATATTGCCCATCGAAAAGATAATCGTTATATTCATACTTAATATTATAAATGCGATAGTGTGTCCGTCCGTATGTCTGTTACCTCATAACGGCCAAACCCCTAAACCGATTTGACTGAAATGTAGTATGGAGATACTTTGAGTCCCGGGAAATGACATAATATACTTTTTGTCCCGGAAAAATGTCGAATTTTGTCGCAACGGAATTGCAGGCTTTAAAAAAATTGACCACATGGTTTATAAAAAAAGGGAAGATTTATTTTGATAAATAAAAAACGTGTATATTTTCTTTTTAGGGTTCCGTACCCAAAGGGTAAAAACGGGACCCTATTACAAAGAAAATTAAGGGGTCTCCCATACAACAAACGTTTTGGCTTTTTTTTTGCTCGATATCAATGACAACAGGTAGGCACTTAATATTTTCACAAAGGTCTTAATTATATGTCAACTTTAGTAATTAATAATAATAATATCTATGGAGGCTTCACACCACGTCAGTCTGGCCCCGTGCTAAGTACCTGAAGGACTTGTGTTACAGATACTAGACAACGGAAATGTATTTAATACTTTTATACTATACATATATTTAAGATTTTTATTATATATCATACACATATTAAATACACATCCATGACCCAGGAACATTGAAAAACTTTTTGTTCCATATCGGCGGGATTCGAACCCACGACCCCCGGCTTGAGTTGCCACACACTCTAACCATTGAGCCACGGAGGTCGTCATAATAAATAAAAAAACACAATTTTTGCTCTACAGGATGTAAAAAAACTAAGTAATAATACTTTAGGGTGTGTACGTGTTCCTTGTAGAGAGTTCACTGTGAAAGTAGCAGCGCTGAAAGACCATTTTTTTACTTTTGGATGGGGAAACTCGTGACGCTCGGGCTCTTGCCCATACAAAAGTGAAAAAAATTGATCTTTCAGCGCTGCTACTTTCACAGTGAACTCTCTACAAGGAACACGCACACACCCTAAAGTATTATCATTTAGTTTTGGTACACCCTTTATAACACAACCCTTCGTGTGCGAGTCCGATCGCACTTGGCCGATTAATTAAAATTAACAGTACTCCAGTTATAGCCCCAGCACGGTAACTAGTGGAATTGCGAAAGTATAGACAAAATGTGCCGGTTGCAGTTAACGGTGTCTTTCTCGAAGTCGTAACGGAATATGTCTATTTGGGGCACATACTGCAGGTAGGTAGACATAACTTCGAGAGAGAAACCGATAGGAGGATACAGTTGGGTTGGGCAGCATTCAGGAAGCTAAGCCACATTCTCACGTCGCATATTCCGCAGAGCTTGAAGACGAAAGTCTTCGATCAATGCGTGTTTCCCGTTATGACCTACGGGGCGGAAACCTGGCCTTTTACAGCAGGGCTAGCTCGTAAGTTTTCCGTCGCTCAGCGTGCTATGGAACGCGCTATGCTCGGAGTTTCTTTGGCGGATAAGCTTCGAAATGAAACAATTCGTCAAAGAACTAAAGTCACCGACATAGTGCAGAGAATCAGTACGCTGAAGTGGAACTGGGCTGGTCACGTAGCTCGAAGAACAGACGATCGCTGGAGTAAACTTACTCTGGAATGGAGACCAAGGCTGGGAAATCGGGGTGTAGGTCGACCTCCAACTAGGTGGGACGACGATCTCCGCTTAGTTGCAGGCCCATGTTGGATACGAGTAGCAGGAGATCGGTCATCTTGGCGTTCATTGAGAGAGGCCTATGTCCAGCAGTGGACGACTATAGGCTGATATGATATGATGAGACAAACTGTGGAGATATGGTGGAGATAAACTTAAGGTGCCGTTCCGATCTTTTTTAGTTCCGAAAAATTCAATTCAAATGCCACTTTATGACAGAATATAGTCAGTAGAAAATTTTAATAACATCTTACTTTACGACATATACTATAGTCTGTCATAAAGTGGCAATTTAATTAAATTTTTGTCGGTCGCGATTAGCCGCGGTAAAGATCGGACCGGCACCTTAAGTTTATGTCCACAGTTTATCTATACTTTCGCATTTCCACTTTTCGCCGTGCTAGCACTACTGGTGCTAAAAGAGGCATACCAGCTTATATTTATCTTTATTTGTTCCAGCTACCAAAGGCGCGCGAAATTTTATTCCGCCATTTTCAACTCCAGGCCAGTTTCTCCAAGAAAACTTATACAGTTCCACGTGGAGCAAGCAATTAAAACAAAAGGTTGGTTAAACTTTACATCTGAAGATGCTGTCATAATAATTTTAGCATAATCCGTTTAGTAACTGTTGTGACTCAACCATCCACATTGGTTTCTAATAAAATCATTTCACGGGCCACGAAGCAAAATAAACCTTCGGACATATGAATCCTGAGGCTCAATAACAAAATATAATGAAAAATTGAGATCAAATATATTATAATTCAATATATTTTGTATAATTTCAGGATCCTACCATCTCCGTTCGAGAGCATCTCTATACGAATGGTACCAACTGCTGATGTTGGATCAAATCGCACTTTTTCTCGCGATAATTTATGTATTCTATAAATTCATTACGATTTTGATCAACAAAATACTATCAAAATTCCAATCGAAGACAACAAAATTAAAGCAAAAATAATAAATTAAGACGTTTTGATACTGTAATTTTCTTTTATTTCCATAACTTCAAGTATCTAGAAGGTACCTTATATGAAATAGCATTTTATTAAAGGGTATTGAGTAACTTTGTATGGACCTGTGGCGTCATTTTTTTTTCCAGCGGCCAGGGATTTAACCAATACTATTTTGTAGCACTACATTAGAGAAACATATAAGTAATAAAAATTGTTCTAAGTAATATCGGAGTTGAGCTACGATTATTTTAGTATATTTATTTTTGCGCCTTATGTTCACAAAATCAATAGTACCTAATTAACGTTACTTTATAGAGCTATCCTTAACAAACAGGTATAGAAAGGGTATATTAATCTGTTGGATATATACTTCTCACTGGACATTGCCCACGACTTCGTCCGCGTCAAATATATGAATAATTTTTCATACATATTTTCACATTGGGGTTAACTCTCGTCCGACTAAAATATAACCAGACTTGAGACTATATTTCACTAGACAGTGGTTTTCAAAGGGCCGGATGCAATATTAGGCAATTATAATTATTGGTCTTGTGTATTAATGTGTTGGTAAAGGTAAAGGTAAAATGACTCTAGGGTATTGTTCCCATAATATAATGTCGATTATTTCCACTATTTAGCGAATTTTGGCCGTAGTTCAGTATGAGTTATGACGCCGGACGCCACCTTTCGGCAGAATTTTTAGTCTAGCTTTTAATCTACTTCCCGGCTCATACACGTGGAGCTGCAGGAATGTTTTATAGAATATTAACTATTTACTTGAAAACAGTCTTCTTTAAGAAATTCGAGAAAAAATTGATTTGCATTTTTTTTTTTGCAAAAGAGAAATAAGTAGTTTAAAAAACTCATTCAATGACGGCGCGTAGTTGTAGGTTGATTGAGGCATTCTCCTAAAATGTACGAATAACTAAAAATAAAAATAAATGATGAAATGAATTGTACCTATATCTACACTCTACAGGTCGTAACAAAACTAAGTGATCATACTTTAGTTAGAGTATATATTATGTGTCCCTTGTATAGAGTTCACTGTGAAAGAAGCAGCGCTGAAATACATTTTTTTTGTGATTTGCATGGGCAAGCGCCCTGGCGTAAAGAGTTTCCCCAAACAAAAGTGAAAAAAATTTTTGGTCTTTCAGCGCTGCTACTTTCACAGTGAACGCTCTACAAGGAACACATAAACACCCTAAAGTATTATCACTTATTTTTGTTACACCCTATATATATATATATATATATATATATATATATATATATATATATATGTTCTCTTTCAGCGCTACTACTTTTACACTAAACTCTATACACGAGAGTCATACACATTACACACCCTAAAGTATTATTACTTAGTTTTGTTATACCCTATTGTTCACGCACAAGATATATCTGCTATCCTGTTCTAGCTGACGTGTAATACCTGTAGCAGCTCATTGGTCGTCCATCACGCGATAATTGCAGCGATTGGCCGCCGATGACGTGATACGCGGTCGAAGCTTCCGTGAGAACCCCTCATACGCACCTACATTCGATTCTGAATTCTCCATCGTTAATTACGCATTGTAACCCCTTCACATTTTCACTAAAAATCGCTAACTACAATTATATACGCAAGAAGTCGAGCCAGCTGTTTTTCTTCACTGCCCAAATAAAAGGCCAAACCAAGCCAGCCAAAACACGCAAACATAAATTTTGTGGTCCTACGTTCGCCGGATATAATATTTGGAGAAGCCAATTATTTGAGAGACGCTATTTGGTGGAGAATACAGTGCATCATCGGTAAGACGTGCCAGCTAAAATCTCCTAAGCCTTTACCTTTTCGCCTTAGTGATTCCGCATTTTTCTTCTTAAAGCGATCATATTCATTACCAAAACGTTTAATTCTTGTCTTCGTCTAAATTATTTTCCAAAAATATGGAAAACAGCTGAAGTGATTGCTCTGAAAAAACCGGGAAAAGACCCTTCTATTCCAGTAAATTATCGCCCCATCAGCTTGTTGCCTGGCCTTTTTTTTTATCGTTGGGGAAATGCAATTACGCATCCCCGGCGGTCTGGGGATGGCCACCGGGGTATGTGGGACTCCCCAGGGCGGCGACGGCCGCGCCCGGGCATACCCACTAAAACCCCAACGACTGTTCCTACTTTCCGCTTTAGGCAGAGCCACGGGATACGCGGGATACACAACCGCGACCCTGCTTGCCTGGCCTTGGAAAATTATTTGAAAAAATAATTTACTCAAGGCTCAGTAGGGAAGTTGAAGATCTTTTGATAAACGAGCAGTTTGGCTTTCGCTCTTCACACTCCACTATATGAATATAGCTAATATAAAGCATAATGATAGCTAATGAAAACGCAGATGAAGTTAATTTAGAAGCAGAAGAAGCTCCCTAGACGGTAATTCAGAATGACATGCGTTACGTGCTGTCATGCACGTGTCAGAAATTCGTTAGGCTTGTAAAATGAAAGTATTGTATAAATCATAAACACCAGTAATAAGACATGATTTATTACACTAGTAAATACAATACAAACACTTTAATACTTTACAAGTACAATTCACTTAGCTTTTCCTCATTTTCATAAGCAATCGAAACAACTTTTCTGAAAAAACAACTATTAAGCTGAAAAGAATAGATATTAACACTTTGATTTTAGCTAAAAGGCCTAGAAGCGTTTAAACCAATAAAATACTTTAAATACTTAACTTATAACGATCTTTGTTCGAAGTACTCAGAGCCAATTCACATTGACAGGAGGCAGAGTGACAAGGCTTACGACAAGAGATATTGACAGGAGGCAGAGTGACAAGGCTTACGACAAGAGAGATAGTGAGCCCCCTCCATCAAACAACCCGCTTTATATACAACCCCAATGACGTGTCACTCTGCCCCACGTCTGACTACCAGGCTTTGTACCTATTATCATAAACACAATGATTCATAGAATACAATTATTCTGAAAATCATCATAAATCAAGTATTCAATTATTACATTTTTTATTAAATTATTTACTTTTTGTAACAAAAGTATCATAGCCGGAAAACACAACAATATTGTCTGTTGAAAGATAAAATGTTATAATATTATATTTGTCGTCCAAATATCATTAATTTATTAAATAAGGACCATTGTTACCATAAATAATTATTTATTTTAAGACTATTATTGAAATAATAGCCATTTATATTCATAAAAATGTTCAAAAACGGATAATATCTCACACACGCATGAGCACGCATGATCGTTTATTGTGTTGATTAATGCGAACGAAGCAGAAGAAGCTGAAGGTATAGGTATTATGCGCTTCCTAGACGGTAATTCAGCATGACATGCGTTACGTGCTGTCATGCACGCATGAGCACGCATGATCGTTTATTGTGTTGATTGATGCGAACGAAGCAGAAGAAGCTGAAGGTATAGGTATTATGCGCTCCCTAGACGGTAATTCAGCATGACATGCGTTACGTGCTGTCATGCACGCATGAGCACGCATGATCGTTTATTGTGTTGATTAAATGCGAACGAAGCATAAGAAGCTGAAGGTATAGGTATTATGCGCTCCCTAGACTGTAATTCAGCATGACATGCGTTACGTGCTGTCATGCACGCATGATCGTTTAATGCGAACGACATACGTAGGTATAATAATAATAATATAATATAATAATATATATGGACGCTTCACACCACGTCAGTCTGGCCCCGTGCTAAGTACCTAAAGGACTTGTGTTACAGGTACCAGACAACGGAAATATATTTAATACTTTATACTATACATATATTTAAGATTTTTATTATATCATACATATATTTAATACACATCCAGACCCGGGAACATTGAAAACTTTTTGTTCCGTCGGCGGGATTCGAACCCGCGACCCCCGGCTTGAGCTACCGACGCGCTCACCACTGAGCCACAGAGGTCGTCGAAAATTATTATACATTGATTGATAAGTTGTTTAATTTTTCGTCCTGCAATTTGTGCATGACATAAATATTATGTATTAACTATAATATATTAGTTGCGGGCAACAGGCAACTGCTATTATTAATATTACCTAATCATCTCTGATTAAAAACACAAAATATAAGAAGTGACTATGACGAAATTAAAATTCTTTTAAAAACATCGGAGTATTATTTAAATAATAGTAAGGGCTAGGCCACAAGTCACAACACTGCGTTGCGGCGCGGGCGTCGCATCTTAAAACAACCATATAAAAGCAATGTAAGTTTTTTGCGACGCGACGCCGCAACGCAGTGTCGTGGTCTGGTTTTTAACGATGGAATTCAAAAGTATTCTTCGTTTGCGGAGAATTAATTCTTCAAGCCCCATATTAAGAGCACCCGCGGTGATCGCGACAACAATAGAATACAATAGCATTTCCTGGAATCCGCGATCGAAGTATTAGTACTTGTGGCAATTATAATTGTTTTTAACACTCTTTTTAACCAGAGATGTTTTTTTAAATAATTTATCATTTTTAATAAAATAAGGAAGCAAACGAGCAAACGGGTTACCTGATGGCAAGCAAGTGATGGTAGTTGCTGCCCATAGACAATCTATAATAATTATAAAAAAACTTGCTAGGTAATGGATGAAATATATGGCAAAAAGCCATGATGTGATCCAGTTGCAGTAGCTTCTTCAACACGGTTATCTTTCCAAAAATCAGTAAATATTGATACTGAAACTAATACCGTGTGTCCATCAAGTGAGTAGTTTCAGATATTTTTTAATTATTACTAGATGACGCATGCAACTCCATTGCGCCAAAACTCGTTTATCACAAGAGAATCGTACATTTTCTGGAATAAAATGTATATAAAAATGTCCTTTCCCACGATCAAAGGCCAAAGAATGTTCATAGCAAATTTCAGCACAATTGATTAGCGGTTTGCACGTGAAGGGGTAATAAACAGACCTAGATAGTAGTACCTGTAATGATGACCACTATGAAAGTAGCAGCGCTGAAAGGCCACTTTTTGTAATGTATGGGCAAGAGCCCCAGCGCGGAGTCTCGAAATTCCCCATACAAAAGTGAAAAAAAAATTTGCTCTTTCAGCGCTGCTACTTTTACAGTGAACTCGATATACAGGAATCATACCCGTACCCTATTACTCAGATCAATTAATAAAAAGTATTTTTATTAATTGTTATAATTTTATATACAGGGTATCACTCAGTTTTGTGATACCCTATATTATGTATACCAATTGAATTTCATTACATGGGTGAAGTCCAAAATATTGACGCATTTGCTCAATCAAAAATTTCCCAACGATTTTTCTTAAAAACTGTGTCTGGTAGGATTTTCTGACAATTGATACTAAATTATGTAGTTATTTTCCCAGCACGCCAGACTCATAGTTTACAAGAACCATACTCGATAGTAGAGAAAATTAAATATTTTTTCCACAAACTGGTACAAATTTCATAAAATACGGTGTAATCTTTGGACACGTTGAACTTTGAGGAAAATAATTTTCCTCACTTTTGGTGCACATGCCTATCTAGTTTGAAGTACCTATTGTTTTGTTATTATGAGGTAGGTACCTAGTTATTCATCTATATTATTACTTTCAGTTGCAAACTAAAATGCTTCGAGAAAATTTCTGAAGGGGATCGCACAGAAATTTATTCGAAATTCATTTCATTTACGACAAAAAACGAACAAGACGCTTATCTCCAAAGTCTGATTCGAATAAAACCATTCAAAAGGCAGCGCAAAAGATCAGCAGAGCATATTGCGAAAAAAGATAAAGCTGCATCCTTTAGCTATCAAGTTTCCCCTTCTTCCGGAGCTGAAACTGTGTGCAAAAAAGCCTTTATAAGCTTACATGGAATCACATCAGACAGAGTTCGGCGCCTACAAAAACTAACTCTTCAGGGAAAAGCACCTCGAGACATGAGAGGAGTTGGCCCATCTGCTAATGCCATTTCAGGAACAACAGTCAATGCTATAAAAGAACACATTTCAGAATTCCCCGTTAAGGAAGCTCATTATTCCTCAAGGCAATACAGATACTTAGATGAAAAATTGAACGTAAAACTGATGTGGCAGGCGTTTTCAGAGAAATATCCAAATATTCAAGTTAACTATCCATTTTACTTGAAAGTTTTCAAAGAAAATTTCAATCTTTCATTTGGTAGACCACAAGTGGATACATGCTGCCAATGTGAGGATCTTAAGTTGAAGCTTAAAAGTCCAAGTTTGAATGATGCTGCCAAACGCACTGCAGCAGCTGAAATGATGATACATAAACGACGAGCAAAAAAGTTTTTCTCTAAGATGAAAGAAGTTACAGAAGAATGTAAAGCTAATCCGGAAGTTTCAGGAATATGTTTGGAGTACATGCAAAACTTGCAGCTACCTGCTATACCTATTCAAGAAACTTTCTATTTGCGTCAGTTAACTGTCAATGTCTTCAATATTCATGACTTGCTCAGTAGCAAATCATAGTTTTATGTATATCACGAAGGTCAGGCGAAAAAGGGACCCAGCGAGGTGTGCTCCTTTATGATGAAATACATAAATGAAAATATCCCAAGTACAGTGAAGCATTTATACGTATTTTCTGATGGATGTGGTGGGCAAAATAAAAACAACACTGTCACTAGGTTTCTGTTAGCATTGGTGGATTCTGGAAGATTTCACTCGATAAATCAGTACTTTCCCATCAGAGGCCATTCATTTCTGCCCTGTGACAGAAATTTTAGTGTTGCTAAACGTAGACTCCGTGTAATGGATCGGTTGTATTCTATGGAACAAATACACACACTGGCAAAATTAGCGGAACATTGGTAAAAAGGGCCAAAACTTGAACTCAACTGGGCCGGGCTGTCTGAAAGCCTTTTTTATAGCTTCTAAGCTCATTCAAGAAATAAAATATTGAACAAAACTGGCAAGTTGACAGGTTTTTATAGCAATTATACCCTAATAAGTGTTTTTCGATTATTGACGTTGTAAGTGTTCCTGATAAGAATGGCGTTTTAGCGGGGTGCAAGGTATGCTCAGCTCATTTGATTGTTTGGTTTTTGGAAGAACACATTGCTTAGATACAAAATTAGTGATTTCCCAGCATCTGCGACAGCTAGAGCTGTAACCACGATAGAGAAAGGTCACACCTACCGTTCGGTCAGTCAGGCCTTAGGTGTGTCGGCTTCCGTGGTTCATCGTAACTTTCAAGGCTTCAGAGAGACTGGATCTTACGTTCGGAGACGAGAACAAGGCAGATATCGGATGACAATGGTTCAGAATGACCATTTTGTAAGGAAACAAAACTTAAGAAATCGACCTCAAACTGCTATGCAGACACGAAACCTGTCGGAACAGGTCCAAGATGAACGTGTAAGTGATTGTACAGTAAGAAGAAGACTCAAATAAGTTAAATTAAACTCAAAAGTGCCAGCAAGGGCACCAAAACTTGAGACAGGACACCGAAGAGCCAGGCTAAGATTTGCGCGTGAACATCAAAATTAGACAAGTGAGTGAAATCTTGTGCTGTACAGTGATGGGAGCAAATTCTGTGTACATTGTATTGACAGGCGATAAAGAATGTGGATAAATCATAAGGAAAGCTACAGGCCATCAAACTTACCGGAAACAGTGGCCTATGATGCAGGCTTCGTAATGGTTTGGAGTTGCATATGATTTGGAGCCCGCATGGAGCTGATGATTATAGATGATGGTACTTTGACAGTACAAAGCTATAGCACCGACATCCTGGAACTGCATGGTGTGCCTTTTACACAGTTTTAGGTAGTTATTTTCAATTTTATGTGCGTCCATAGAGTAAGAAAATCGGGCATTATTACCTAAACGATGCTGGCGTAGCCCAGGTGGAGAGGCCAGCGTGGTCTACGGATGTGGATCCGATTGAAGACGTGTGGCACATCAATGGGTGAACGGTACGAGTTAAAACTCCAGCTCCAAAATGAGTCCAGGAGCTCGAGTTGGCGCTACTGGAGGAGTAGGAGAATATCCCACAGGAAATGATTGACAATTAAAATGCAAGCATGGAATGGCGTATCCAGGCCCTCTTGAGATCCATAGAAGGCATTACACCAGCATTACACGCTTTTAACATGGCATTTCTTTAATAAAAATGAAGAATTTATCTTAAAAACTTACTACTGAAATTTATAAGATTTTCTTAATTTTTTTATTTTTGCTGATTTTTTTGTATTTTTCACGTTTTTATGCCCTAAATTTATAATAAATTTATTTTTTAATAATCAATTAGTAAATAAATAAATAAATATATAAAAATCAGTGAACAATTAAAAAAAAATTGAAAATTTTGTTATGTTCCTCTAATTTTGCCGGTGTGTTTATGCAAAATTATTGAAGAATCTTCAACAAAAAAGAATTTCACTGTAGTTCAGATTGAAAGTAGTGACGTCTTAAATTTCAAAGATTGGTGGGGTGCCTACTACAAAAAAAATATAATATCTCTAGAGTCACATGGGAAAAAGGTAAAAAAAGACGCAAAAGAAAATTTCAACATATCAACTTACATGCACTTGTTTTATCAAGACAGAGGAATAATCATTGCACGTAAATATATTGACAATGATATCAATAAACATACTTTCAAATTTGGAAGTAGAAGTGATGTGTCTCTTCCAATTTTGAAGGTATATAATGAGGGCTGTGCCTATCAATATAAAGAAGGTGAATGACCTGAAAAAACTTTTCCCTTATGTCCCAGAAGAATACAAAAACTTCTATACTTACTGAAATTTTTGCTCGACCAACATGTGATGTCGAAATTACCGAAAATTTAGACTAAGGTTGCTTTGGATTGTAAGATTAACAACTTTTTATTTAATGAATATCTTGTTCATGTATATATTTTTTGTTTTAGTTGCATAATTTTGTAGAAACTTATTGATTTCTTTACCAAAACCGTAGTTTTTGCGAAAACCCCACATGTGATCCAATTTTATCTTGGTTTCATACAATATAGGAATATTTTAAAATACGAAACGAACCTTCACATATCTTGTTAGGCTATATATTTTACATATAAACTGAAAAAACGACTAATTAACCACAAAATAAATTAATAATTAGTTTTTATTGTCTCCTGAAAAGTTAGGTCTGTGTCACATGTGGCCTGTGGGGTTTTAGAAATCACCGATTCAATTCTGAACATGTTCTACGTAACTTAATGCTTAATATCGAATTCTAGAGCAAGAGAGTATAATCGGCAATCCTTTTCATGTAAAAGGTATAAAGAAGTAACAATACGCTTATTTATATTACTGTTTTATTTTTTGCGGGTGATTTCAAACAATTGTGCTACTCAGTTTGTGCTACCGTTTCATTGGCAGAAATAGACTTATAAAACAAAGTAGAACTGTGGTTAGGAGACCCTGGTAACACTGTACGCCTAATTGTCTATGGAAACTAGAGCTTAGCAGTTAGCTGCCATTTTGAATCAGTCAGGTGTCAAACTCGAAGCGGCTTAGGCGTGGTCAGCAATTTTTGGGCAGGTTTTTCGACGATTTCCCCCCGATGGTTGCACGCCTTGTCGTGGCGGTGGGGCTCTAGTAACCGCGGCTTGGACAACCGCGGTGAAGCAAAGAGGCAACCAGGGCCGGCCGGTGTCGCCGCCTGGCCCGAGGAGGGCGCTCCCAGCGGACTGGAGGAGTCCGCTGCGGATGCGCACCGAGGTGGGGCAGCAGAGGAAGAGGCAAGTAGGTATTACGGTGCGCCGCTTGCCCTATCCTCTGCGGCCGAGGACGGATCGCGAGGGGGAGAGGCATTGTGGTAGGTTGCCGCTTTCCCTACCCCCCCTGCGAGCTGGCGGGGCCGTTCCGCTTGAACGGCATTGGTGGGGCCGCAGAGGAGGAGGCAAGTAGGTATTACGGTGCGCCGCTTGCCCTATCCTCTGCGGCCGAGGTGTGGTCGGTGGCAGAGCCACAGACTTGATTTGCCACATGGCCTCCAAGTAGCAGACTCGGGGGGCGTCTGCTACAGCCTTGGTGGGGGCCGAGGAGGAGGGCGCATGTGTTGTGCGCCCATCGTGGAGTCTTCGGGCCGCTGGCGGGGTCGCAGATGTGTGTATCGTTCCTGTGGCCCCGTCAATATGCGGCGTGGCGGAAGATGGGGGGGGGGGGGGGGGGGTTTTAGTGGGTATACCGTGGTCTCATTAGCTACGGGAGTCCCACATAACCGCTCGGGTCGCCCCCTGCGCCTGGGTGGTATGCGTAATGCATTTCCCCCTCCAGAAAAAAAAAAAAAAAAAGGTTTTTCGACGATTTATATGGTAAGTTATATATGTTCTAAGTATGGTTTAAAGTGCGGTAAGTACAAAAAAGCCTTGGCTTTTGTGTAGTGTTCATTTTAATTTGATTCGTAGTGTATTTTCGGAGTATTTAGTTTTTATTCGTTGTGCTACTTAACAATTGTGATACCTTTGTGCTACTTTTGTGTCACTAGTTGCACAATTTCTGTGTCACTACAATTGCGCTACCACATAAAGCCGGGATTACATTGGTGTCGATTCGGTGTTACAACACGATTTAACTTATTTAAAAGGGCTAACCTAAAAAGCATTCTGTCCTTGTCGTTTCGATAAAGAAAGAAAAAGACAAAATGTGTGACCATTGAGAATCGACACCATTGTTTACTATAGTCCGCGCGGAACTAGTTGGCCGCGCCTGAGGAATGTGAGCGGTGGGACGGAGAGGCAGGGGCGCTTCGCACAAGAGATTGCAATATTAGCAAGATGAGTCCGCCGATAAAAAGACAATCTAAGGAAATAATATTTAAAGTGCATACGTTTCTTAAAAAACGGAAAGCCGATGTCAATAGTTTAGAACAGTGGTCCCCAACTTTTTTCATGCGGGCCACAAACATGTTTTGGTCTTGGTGTCGCGACTCGCGGGCCGCAACAAAATTTTTTTAGGGTTAAATAATAACTTTCTTCAAAATTAAAGATTTAAAATTGAAAAAAATGTAACGACTATCACGTAGACTTTACGTTATCTTATCGGTGGGCGTGAATTTCAAAATTGTTTAACATCACGCGGGCCACAAATAAAGTCCCGGCGGGCCGCGGGTTGGGGATAGCGGGATTTAGAATATAAAACTGATCAATTGTCTAATGTCTTTAATTTATTCTTTCCAATAATTAAATAATATAATTGTTCACGATATCGCGAGATTGGTCGTCACTGTCTAATCTCATGTGCATTGCGAGCAGCAAGCAACCCGCCCCCTCACCCCCGTCCCTACCTAAGGCGCGGCCAACTAGTTCCGCGCGGACCATACTTGCTCATTTTTTCTTAGTCTGAGACTACTTTATAAAAAAACATGAATATGTGATTGAGTAGGTATTGAGATAGTTTTATTAAGATACTTTGCGTTACCTACTAATAAAAAAAGAATATTCGCATAAAATATCTTTTCACAAAATTTTACGCCATAAATCTTTATCCCGTTAAGTTATATTTTTATTTATAGTTTAATGCTTTTATTGATAGATTTTTTTGCATTGGTGGCACTGTTAGCATAGGGTAGTCCTTAAATGTGTGCTGGTTGCCATTAGCAAGAAGCCTTATGAGTTGTTGTGTCTATTATGCTTATGACATGTAGTTACGTTGTTTAAATTTGTAAGAGATGACAATATTATGTAAAATGAGACATTCAAAAATATCATTTTTGAATGTCTCATTTTACATAATATTGTCAATTTTTACTTTCAGATGCCACTTACTCCGGCAGAAAAGTCTAAAATGTATAGAGAAAGGTTAAAACAAAATAATCCTGAAAAATTTGAAGCTATGCAAAAAAAGAATTTAGAAAGGACAAAACAGTTATACAAGTCTAAGACAGCTGTTTTGACAGAAGAACAGAAAGAAGAACGAAGGAAAAAATTGAGGCAATTTAATGAAAACCGAGATAGACCAAAACAATTAAACACAGAACAAACTGTTCAAAGTAACGCTTTACAAGATGAAAAACCTCAAAATACAGCATGGAATGAATCAATTGCACGGAATATTCAAGAAGAATTGAACGAAATTTAAGGAAAGAAAACACAGAGCTTCGCAAAAGCATACTAACTCTACAAAAAGGATATCACAGACTTTTTAAGCAATTAAAAGAACAACAGCTACGTATGACAAAAATGCAAGAAGATTATGAAGTCCTGGTGAAAAACTTGCAAATAGCACCCAATATCCAAGATGAAGACTTACCTTCTGATAGACACGTCGAAGAAATCACTCCACAAAAAAAAACTGACCATTTCGTAAATGAAAATCTGGTTGGTGTTGAAACCTCAAAGAAAACCAGCGTAAAAAAGGTTATACTTGCCCATAATGTTCTGACGGGGGCCCTGAAAAATCAGTATGCTACTTTATCCAACGAAGGTAAAAACAAACTCAAAGACATGCTGAGAAGTGATTTAGTAAAGAAGTATAGATTGAAAACGGAAATGTCAAGAATTTTGGGATTAAGGACTGGTATCAAAAGAAGTAAGATACGACCTCGAAATTACATTCTTCGAAACAAAATAACTGCATTTTACCATCAAGACGACGTGAGCCGTGCTAGTGCCGGCAAAAAAGAATGCAAAACATTTAAAAAACGTAGGAAACAAAAACGCTACTTGCTAGACACATTAAGTAAATTGCACGAAAAGTACGTAAGCGAAAATGGTCCAGTAGGTTTTACCACTTTTAAAAGGTACAGACCGTTTTACGTAGTTTCACCTAGTATAAAAAACTTGGAAACTTGCGCTTGCTCAAAGCACTCCAATATGCAATTCATGGCTAATGCGCTTAAATCTTGCGGCGTTATAAACACAAAAGATCTCGATGAAATCATCTCGAAGAATGTTTGTGACATACGATTCAAAGATTGTATGTACGGCACGTGTGACATTTGCTCAGATAAATCTATAGATCAGGTTGAAAATGATGGACCAATTTCTTGGATGATTTACGTTCTTAAAGACCATGAATATAATGATAATAAAGGAATTAGAAGAAAGACAAAAAGGATGGTGAAAGAAGCCAAGAAGGGCACAGTGAACGAATTGATAGAGTTATTTAATTCTGCGATGAAAAAATTTAAAACACATATGTTTAACGTTGCCCACCAGTACAAACAATACATAACATGCATAAAAAACCTAGAACCAAATGAAACTGCTATACACATAGATTTTTCCGAAAACTGGATATGCAAATATAACGAAGAAGTGCAAGCAATGCACTTCGGATCCTCAAAAACTCAAATCACCTTGCACACAGGAGTTTTTTATCTCAAGGATATGAAAAAACCAGTCTCATTCTGCTCAATTTCACCAGACAATTCACATAATGCTGAAGCAGTTTGGGCTCACCTAGACCCGATCTTAACGTACATTAAGCTTAATTATCCTGGAGTAGATACCATTCATTTTTTCTCTGATGGCCCGACATCGCAGTATAGGCAGAAAAAGAACTTTTTTTTATTCAGTAATAATATCTTCAAATATGGATTGCCACATGCCACATGGTCATTCTTCGAAGCGTCGCACGGCAAAGGGGCTGCCGATGGCATCGGAGGGGCCGTGAAAAGCAGGTTAGACTCCAAAGTTGCTCATGGAATTGATATTCCGGATGCGGCTGTAGCATACGATGTCCTAAAAAAGACAAAAACAAAAGTTAAAATATTTTATGTTAGTTCTGAAAACATAAAACCCATAGACTCCAATATCGTAACTAAGCTCACTCCACTACAAGAAACTATGAAAGTACATCAAGTGGTACTGGTGGATAAACATTTATTGAAACATAGAGTACTATCTTGCTTTTGCCGGAATTTGAAAGGACATTGCGAATGCTATTGTCCAAAATTGCACAAATTTGAAATCATAGCAAAACCTGAAATTGAAAGCAAAACAACAGACTATGAGTTTCAATTAGATACAAAAACCGGAGTTCTAGGAAAAGTTAAAACACAGATTGATAAACATAAAGAGAATGAGCAAGTAGAAGACGAAGATGTGTTAGATGTTATCGACAAAGAAGAAGTTTTTAAAAATGTAGATCTTAATGATTCATTGGTACGATTCACTGAAAAAAAGCTGCAAAAACTTTGTTGTAATATTAATGACGCAAAAATCCTGAAAAGGAAACATCATGGATGTGAACAATCAGATACTAAATTAAAAAGACACAAAAAAGACAAAAACCATAGCGAGGATAGCTCTGAGGAGAGTTCACAGTATTCCATTCATGATAGTTCCTCTGATTTAGAGAACCTAAAAGACGAAATGGAAACCGAGTATTTAGAATCGGACATCGAAATTTCTTCTGAGAAAAATAACAATGCTGAAATGAAAATCATCAAAGATTCATACGTACTAGTAAGGTTTGAATTAGAAAAGAGGAGTAAATATTTCCTCGGACAAGTCATGGAACTGTACGGGAAATTCTCTTGTGAGGTCAAATTTTTAAGACATAAAGGTAATGGGAAATTTGCTTGGCCCATATCTGAGGACATGTCAATTGTAAACGTTACAGATATTGTCCAACTTTTTCCAGATCCAATTTTAGACCGACGCGGCATTAAAACATTTGATATTTCAATGTTGAACTTGAAATACAAAGTGGATTAATAAGGTGCATAAGCATGAATTTTTTAATCGCATTTCTTAACTCAAATATTCATGCATGTTCCCTATTAGAAATTAAGTATGTATCTACGAATACGATAACTATGTCATTTTTTTATGTTTAATATAACCATGTCATTTTTTTATATTTAATTGTTTTTTATTTTATAAATATAACCTCAGCTTTATAGATGTATGTTTTTATCTTTGTGACACTATTGTGCCACAGTAGTCCAAATTGTTGTGCTACTATTGTGTCATTTGCGTCAATATTTTGGTCTTTACCCACATAATCAAACAAGACCACAATAGCTACTTTACTTGCAAAACGACTGAGACAAAAATAGGAACACGAAGAGAATAAGAACAAACGCCACAAAGAGCGCATGGAAATTGATGAGAAGTTACTGAAAGCGTTGGAAAAATTTGCCGAAAAATAAGTTTCAAAGTTAGGTGTAAAATAAAAAAATTAAATATGAGAATTTTTATTTATAACTATTTTTATATTCCTTTTATAAGTTACAAATGAAGCTTTAGTTTTAAAAATACAGTATAATAATATAGTTTTTTATCATAGATAAAAAAGTAAATAAAGTTTAACAAATTAATTGAAGTCATGAGAATTATTATAAGACAAATTACAAATATGTACAATTTTACCTCCGAATTATTATAGAACAGGTTCCCTAGAACATTTTTTACACGAAACCATAGCTTCCACTCAAGAATTTTCGCAGAGGAAATCTTCTTATCAAAATGAAGCTACTCACGAAGCACGAGCTCCTATTGTTTTAGGAAATCCTCTAGCGCTTTGAAATCCACGTATTACATTACGAGCTCGCTCTCCTGTAGGCCATTATATGAAAGTCAAAATAAGAAAAAGAAAAATAAGGCGTGACAGACTCGACGTTCAGATCTTCAGCCGTAGCTTGTCCAAGATTAAATCGGTCACAAACCGATCTACAACAATAGTAATAAAAGTTTATCAAGTTCAATGCACTTCCTAGACGGTTCAGCATGACATAAATTAACGTGACAGAATTAATTGTTTATGTAGATTTATTTGTGAATTAACTCATGAAAACTCTTGTTACAGTCCATCACTCTAAATTCTAATCAGTTATAGAATGTTTCTTTAAACTTTAAACCTAAAATTAAGTTTCTTTGAAAAGGACATTGTCCTTTTGGTGGGCGGTATGTCCAATGCCTTATTACTTAAGATAAAAAAGGTAATTGTCAAAATGTCAATGTCAAATATGGTACGGACTACGGAGTTCGCTTTCGCGCGGTTGCATCGCCTAAGTTTCTACATGAGTTAGCAAAATTATACTATGTATGTAATTAAACGATTATACTTTTAAATAACAAGCAATTAATACAAGTGCTGTGCAAATTGTTTAAATTCAAACTCCAAGCCACAGTGCAGTTGAGCCTCCGAGCTCCGCTAAACTCACTCACTAGACGAAACACAGCGCAAGCGCTGTTTCACGCCGGTTTTCTGTGAGAGCGCCGGTTTTTTGTGAGTCTGTGGTCTCTCATGGCTCATGTATTCCTAACTTATCACAAGAAGTATTTGATACTATTTTCTATTTCTTATCTAGCACAAGAAACGGGGGTATACTAACCACCATATAATCCACCCTTTGTATCAAGGAATGGGATGGGTTACGTTGGGTTTGATAATTTTTTTGTTGCTTCTGTATCAATATTGACTGTGTTCGTCGGCGTATTTTTGGACAAACCTTTTATTGCGCAAGTCTAAAACATGTCATGGCAACGCCATAACAAGTTGCTGGTCAAGTCGTACACAACGTATTAATTGTTTCTACGGTACATGATTAAGATAAAGCTAAACATAAATACATTTTATTAAATTGTCTAAAATAATTTATTTAACACTATAATAGTGTTTGATTATTTTATTGTGGAAAAAATGGATATGGATCACTTTGAAATAAATAAAAATAATAACATAAACATTGCATAAATTCATAAAGTTTGTACAAAATGGAGATAAATTTCAACTTCTCAACAGTACTGGCTATTTATTGATTCTTCATCAGATGAAAGCACAACAGATTCAGAATCTTTTGATGATGAAGACAGAGGAGAACCTCCTGAAAAGACAAAATGTGTGAAAAGATTTGTCGAGGATACTGAAATTTATTTAGAATTCAAAAATCACTTCAGACTTTCTCGACGAACGGCTTATAATTTAATAGGTTTTTAAAACAACTCTTTAAAGTTAAATTTAATACATAAAAATTGTTAAGGTATTGGTTAAAATTAGCCTTTTTTCAGAAAGATTCCGACAAAGTATATTCCTCGCTAATAATGAACCTCAAGAAAATGAAAACACATGAACGAGCTATGCTGATGACGCTTTGTTGTGTATTTAGCTAAAGGTACAATTCCGTGCATCGCGACCTACGACTGTCGTCGGCCGCTCGCGACAATAGTCATTGTATGAAAATGTATGGCACCGTTTCTAACTTTGACAGACGGGCGCGGCCGACGACAGTCGTAGGCCACGCGCGACTTACGACTGTCGCGATGCACGGAATTGTACCTTAACACTGAAATTTTTCGGCAATGTTTTAAATAACACCATTGATTTTATAAATTTATTATGTGAGGAATTTATAAGGTGGCCTATTGATGAAAACAAAAAATTGCAATTAGCCAGGGATTTACTCGCAGAAGAACTAATATTAACCATGTACAAAGTACAATAATGTATTAGGTTAACTGCTGAGTGAGAGCTTTGTGTCAGCAGCTTACATTCATGAACGTTGTAACATTTTACTTAATAAATCAGTGTAAGAACAGCACTCGTTGGGTTTGGTTGTTTCATTCCATCCCTATCTATCTATAGAAACACTACAAACCACGTAAAAAAATATAATATCAATTTACTCAGTCAAATTTGTACTAGTTTATTTACAAATCACGCGACAAGCTTTCATTATCATGCGAATTGTATAATAATAATATATTGAAATAATTGAGGTTCTAACATAATAGTAAAAATTATTAAGGAAACATTTATTTTCTTCTTTTTAGAGTACTTATGCGTGCCTTAGGTCTGTCATCGTCAAGAGGGATAATCACGTTTTTCTGTTTTAAAATTTAAAACATTCTTTAATTTTGAAAATATAAGCACTCCCAGTGTTTTGTGTACAAATGGAATCATCAGGAAGTGATGAAGAGGAAGTTGGTACTTGGAGGAAGAGAAGTAAACGTGGTATGAACGCATCTGACCAGTACAAAAGAAATATAATAAAAAAAGCTCGCGTACAAGGAAAAGAATATGTAAATCACAAGATTAATCAAGTAAATAAAGTGGAGATCGGTCCTGCTTGTAATTGCAAGAAAAAATGCTATGATAATGTTACTGAAGAAGATAGAATATAAATTTTTGGAAAGTTCTATGATATGTCGTCCAAAAACGGAAAAGATATTTTTCTACAGGGTTTGATAGAGCGCCATGGTGTGGCTCGTGGGAGACCAAGGCAACTGTTAGAAAAGAGAGAACATTCATTTTCTTACAAATACTTTTAAAGACTGACTCTAACACGACTAAGGTTGAAGTGTGCAAAAAGGCTTTTTGCAACATTCATGGGATAACATTTAAGAGAGTAAGAAGACTGTGTAATCTTTTAAAGGAAAATTTAGTGCCCTTTGATAAAAGAGGCATGGGTCGCTCAGGAAATTCTGTGCCTGGAGAGACATGTTTACAGATTGAAGAACACATCAAATCATTTCCTGTAAAAATTGCACATTATTCTTCTAAAGAGTATAGATATTTGTCTGCAGAATTATCTGTTAAGAAAATGTGGGAATTGTTCCTCACCGATCTGAAATTATCTGCAGGTTGGCATCACTGACTACATATGGGTTGTGTTTCCAAAAAATATCAGTGTACTGTCAAGTGTGACATACATCTTAAACCTAAGCGATCATTGGCCTAAGCGATTAGGCCAGTACACTGGTAATAGTTTAGGAACACGCTAAAATAATAAAAACTTGTCAAACTGAAACTTGACAACTGAAAGAGTTTTGGCGGGCATGTCACTTTCAAACTTCTTCTACTTTTTATTGTTGGTGTGGTTTTTATTATTTTTTTTCCAAATTGTGGTTTTTGGGTTTTTGATATTCATTATTGGTAAAATATTAGCCATTAAATATCCGTTATCTTACACAAGTGCAGGTAAGCTGTTGTCAAAACTAAAATGTATAATTCCTGTGACATTTGGTGTGAATATCGGTAAATAAGGTTATTTCTTCCGTGAATTATATCTAAAACATCGTTATAATAACATTATCCTATTCATTGGAATATTATTGCGTCTTTTTCAAGTTGAAATGTATCAAGTTTTACATTCTTTTGCCCAGTTTTGTAGCAATTATTGATGGTATTCCCTGGAATTACCGATAGTTGTCTACCCATACGCCATCTAGTTACTAAAATGGAAACTCTTTGACAATCAAATTAAAAATATAGGAAAATCCCTCATTCTTTCGAGTGACACCTGCGCAGGTATTCCTGCAGGTGACCTCTCCGGTAGACCGTAGCGTGTGTGTTAGCCATAATAAGGTTAACATGCTTAAGTCAACATTTTTTTAAGGACATAAACAAAGGAAGAGTTTAGCTTAGAATTTAGAGTGTGAAAGAGTGAAGTTAATGTGTTTTATATTAATTTCCTAAGATTGTTCTGGGTTTTTAATGTGTTTTATTGGTAGAATATTAACCATTAGTTATTTATTATGATGCACAAGTGTAGGCCAGTGATACAACTTCCAGAAACGTGCCTTTTGTGTTCCCTCCTAAAAACTCCATCGAAAGTTTTAGTAAACCGTTTGATGTCGGTTTGAACGGTTTGTCAAACGACACTGCGCAGTTTCATTCAATAAGCGCTGTCGAGTACACGTCTTGTGATGCAGAAGATGCTCTAGAGTCTAGAGTCTAGATTCTAGAACGAGGATCGCGATTTTCTTATCTTATGTTTATAACGTTAATGTCCTGCGTCAGAAGAGGAAAAAAAAAAAGAAAACGACTTTGGTCCAAATTAATAGTATGGCCTATCGACTAAGATAATATCGTTTTACCCACGAACATCTACAGAAAGTGCTTTTTTTTTTCTTCTTCATAATCCAGCACTAAACTAAGCGGGTTTGATCAAACGCGTCGAAACACGATCAAACGGCGGGTCAAACACAACGAAAATATGAAATTTCATCAAACAAGCATCAAACACGTAAATGTTTGACAAACCGTTCAAACTAGCTTTGTAAACGATCAAATAGGTTTGAGTCAAACCAAAATTTACTTGTTTGAGTCAAACCGTTTGATCGTCTTCGGGGCTCTTAACATACACCTCAATCAAATTTGTTGCCTCTGGAATAGCGTTCATTTAAGTATACTGTATACAGTAACTAGAGTAAACAAAATAAAAATTGTGCATCTTTTGAAATACCGTCGGAAGTGCTGCAACTTATTGGAACGAACAAAAGCTATTCCTTTGCAACCACAAAAAACGTTGAACTGCAACACCCGCTTTTGAGCGACGTTCAACCCTCTACTTCTGCTGCGGCTACATTAGATGATCATGAGACTGAACACTTATTATTTGACTTATTAAACCACTAGAAGTTCTAGTCTAGCGACTAGAATTTCTAGGAGTTGGCAACGCTGCTTCTTTACCATACAATAAAAATTTCACAACTCTGTAATAATTAAATTACTTGAGACACCCTTTATGGCGAGAAGTACACGCAATAATATAGGTCGTCGAATTCGATCCAAAGTGCGACTAACTATCTTACGCGCTAACGCCACTGATACCCAGTGAGAGGCTGCTAATGAAGACAGTCGTATTACTATACCACATTTGCGTTCTGAACAAGTTCGGCAATCTCAACAGCAGCGAGCGCGAGAAATAAATTTCAGTTATCATTTGACTTTGCAATGGAACGAGACTGCTTGTTAATGAAGCTAATGAGTAATGTCATCAAAGCCAATATCATCAAAGGGAAGTATAAAGGAGATGACGTCTTAATTCCGCGTATACCGATGATACCAACGGATTTCCCGTATGATTTTAAGCTCCTGCAGTTACCTGTGCGTCTGGCTTTTGTTATGATCATCAATAAATCGCAAAGCCAATCGTTGCAAGGTTGCGGAATCAACTAGGAGTTTCCCTGTTTCGCGCATGGACAATTATACGTTGCGTGTTTATTCCCGTCGGGAAACCTATCTTTACTAATATTAAAAATGCGAAAGTGTGTCTGTCTGTTACCTCTTCACGCTCAAACCGCTGAACCGATTTTGTTGAAATTTGTCATGGAGATACTTTTAGTTCCGAGACACCGGTATCGGGACACATTGTATATTACTTACTTTATGAAATAATCTATTTACAAAAAAACATACTTAATAATTTAAATAATTCAATAATGACAAACGTAACAAATTCATTGGGCTGGCAAAAATATGCTTATCCGTCTATTCTTCGGCATATCCTCATATTGTGTGCAATGCAACTGGGGCAGGGGCTGCTTGGAACAATCTCAAGACTCCATATAATGAAGACAGAAGCCTGAGGAGACGTTTGAGACCACTTATCAGTCGAATTAACTCGAAAAGGTTACAAAGTAAAATTTGATAGTGTGTAAAATATACTGATTGTAAAGATATTTTAGCTACAGCTACTTTTATTAACGGCAGGGCTAGGACACCTCCATACAATTAATAGGTTTCAGACGTCGCAGTTAGTTCGCAACAGACAATTACTGCCGAAACAAGTTGCCGACTAGTTGCGTTAAGGCATCACAAATTGAATCGCCATCGATAATTTTACACAATATCATAGTATAATACATTATATTCTCTGACGTATAATATTATATCTTCTTTGGTCAGGTCACAATTATAGCGAATGTCCCTTGCGTTTGCGCTTGTTTGTAGTTTTATTTCTACAAACGGATTTTGTAATGGTATTTGTGAAATTAATCCGTTCATCCACGTTAAGTTGAGTAAAGTGTACGAATTTCCCGAAGATATAGTCTAATATATCATTACGATGACGGTGTTTTCTAAAATTATATTACAGTTAATACAATATTAACCCATACAGCCCCATAAGCTCACAGGTGAGCGAGACAAAATAGAATAACAATAGATTTCCAAGAATCCACGATCGAAGGATTAATTATTATTGAAAAAGTTTATCAATTTTTATACAGTACCAGTGTTACGATGGCACAGCACGTGTCGAAGACTTAGCAAAGCAGCTACGAGAGACTGGTGAGAAACTCAGTGTCACAGCAGTAATGACTGAGACTCTTAAGTACATTACCATCAATAAAAACAAAAACGCATGCTTTGAACTTATCAGACCAAAATAATACAGCACAATCATCGGATGCATGCATGTTGAATAAATTTCAAAGTCTGACAATCAAAATGTGGATGGCACCACGCCTGAAACGATAATGCATGTTCTAACGGAATGTCCTCGCTTTGCCATTAAAAGATATACCAGTGAACATACTATTGTCTGCTCTATTACTAAGGAAAGTCTGCCTTGTATTATGAACGACGGGAAAAGACGAAAAGACTTCCTAAAATTTGCTATAGCAATCTATAGAACGGTGGCCAGAGCCAATGACCCGACTATTAAGTGACACTACGAATAATAATTTATTATTGGTTGAGGTGACAGGACACAGCTGTATAATAATTAAGTTAAAAAAAAATAAAAAAAAAAAGAATAATAATAAAAATAAATGTGTATGTGTGTATGTATATATTATATTGTAGGTGTATATATACGTATATATATAAATACATAATATTTTATATGTATATATAAGTAAAATAAAATATATAATATTATATTAATATGTCATAATAACAAGGAACGAATGCTGGATATAATGTAAATTACAAAAGGGTAAAATGGTGCTGCAATTTGACAGCAGCAGGTTGTAACCAGGAGGGAGTTTAGTCCGTAGGTTACTGGGTAACACCACAGTAAAGTCGGACATATCCTTATGGGAATCCATGAGGATTCTCCCGCCCTCCCCGTGGAAATAAAAGACAATCAAAATGTCTCGTTCATAGCGAAGGTCAATGGTTTGCCGAAATGTTTATAACCAGAAAAACTGCCTTCCAAGCTATCGTTAAATGAATCAACATTTTCAGCAGACTGCTCTAAACTGATGATAACCTCTAATATGATACTTACCTCTAAACAAGCCTCTGAAATAAAGAAAAAACTCAAAGGGGCTGAACTTATTACAGATCAGCATTAAATATGAAAATAGTTCCGAAGAATAAAGAAATAAAATTTAAACAAAGTAATGTTTTAAGTGAGACAAGTAAATTAAATAAACACACACTTGTACGTCAAAACAAGCAGACAGTAAGAGAAAACGGAAAAATGAAACTACTGAAAAAATAAGAAGTTGTGGAAGAAGTTTATCGCAGCATTGCACAAACCTCATTGGTTTTTAATGCTGTTTAAATTAAGTTTAATAATTGTATGTCTTATTTGATTAATAAATAATAATAAAAAAGGAAAATTAATATTAATAATAAAGAAAAGTCAAAAGTTAGTAAAAAAATCTGTAAAGAAGAAAAAGATAAGAACATATTATATTAAATCAAGCTCAGAAAATTCCGATATTCTGAGTCTAGCTGACACAGATAATTCTGAATGTGAAATATTTGATGATTTCTCAACGACATGTTTAGAAGAACAAGTAGAAAAGGAAAACTTCGAGCCAGCTATACCGTTTGGTTTAAGCGACGCCGACGTTGAGTACTTTACAGGCGATAATGATATTTAAAAAAAAAAGATGACTGGATCGTTGCTAAATTTTCTACAAAAAAAGTTTGAAGCACTTTGTAGGACGTGTTTTATGGATAAAAGATAAAACCCATACTGTGAAATTTGTTAAAAAAGTGAAAAACTTGAAAGGCAGTGTTGCCAGATTGGCCGACAAGTAGCCAATTGGGCTATTTTGCGGTCCCCCGCGGCTACAAAAAATTTGGAATGGCGACTTATCGCCTGTTGGGCGACACGGTTTTTTACTTATCGCCTATTGGGCTACTGCCTACTATTGTATTTTCGCGAACGCGGCCTTAATATCAACGAACGCAGCGATGCGTTGTCTATGCGCGGCCACTTCCACTCATAATCTGTGGTTCGCCGTGTGGGTGGCTGTTTATTTTTATTATGTGGTTTCGTGATTAGGATATGTGATTAGGTATCTGTGGTGTCATGTGACATGTCGGTGGGTGAGTGACATTGACTGTGACATTGACACTTTCATTGGTGAGTGAGGAGTGCGTGATTCCGTGACCTGACAAAAGTAAACAAAGTAATTAGTGAAAATGGGCAAGTGGGGTAAATACGAAAAACATTATAATCGTGAATGGAAGAAGGAAGCTTGGGCCAAAGGTGGTGGTTGTTTGTAAACTGCATGCAACTATTTAATCTAATTCTTATTCTAACCGTTCGTTTTCATATATATTTCGGTCTCACTCGCACAATCAGTCATACGATGGACTGTTTGTTCGTTGGTGTTGCCAGAAGAGATAATTTATGGCAAGTTTGGTATCTTCAAAACTAATAGTGCGAACTATTTTTTTACATCTTTAATTATTCAGTATTTGTAATATATATATATTAAATTATTAATATTTATATATAATATAAAAATTAAAAATGTAATATGATATATTGTCTACAAAGAAGTACCTATCTGTTACTTGTTTTATATTTTATACTTTTTTAGACATGTCATATCATATTATTTTTATATAAATAATAATAATAATTAAAATTGTATTACAAAGAAAAATAGGGGTAAGTACTTTTTACTTAAGGAAGTCTGTAAGTAATTAATATTTTGTATATCTGTTACTCGTTAAGTATATTCTTTTCAGTTCAGTTTTTAGCAGTTGTGTTTTCTATTTTTTTAACTATAATATTAATTTTATACCAGATTGGATCACTAAAAGCACAGAAAAGGCCATTAATGATGGAAAAGTAGAAGTCTATTGTAAAGTGTGTAAAACTAATCTACGTGCTCATAAGGCCGACCTAATGAAGCACAAGGCAACAAAGATGCACATGAAGAAGGAAAAGCTTCTACCAAGTAATCAGAAACAATCGAGCCAACAATCCCTCACTACTTTTGGTATGGAAAAAATTGACGATTTTATGTTTTTGAACCCACTCAAATTCATGCGTCTCTAATGACCTGAATAAATTTGTTTAATTAATACTTACAATATTGCTTAAAATTATATCACACGATTTGCTCATAAATTATTATAGGATTCGAAAACGTCAACTCGGAAAAAAAGACCATGGACCTGAAGTTAGCAGTGCATATCGCCTGCCACTCAGCCATCATGAGTATTGACTACTTAAGCGAAATACTAAAGGATGTGGGAAAAGGGAGCCAATTAGAGTATTTACAGATGCATAGAACGAAATGTTCTAAGTTAATTTCATTTGTAATAGCACCAAGTATGCTGAAGGATTTGGTGGAGGACGTAGGACAGTCTTCATATTCCATCTTAATTGACGAGTCAACAGACATTGCTATACACAAATACATGGCTTTCTGCATAAAGTACTTCAGTGTACGTCAAAAGAAAATGATAACGAATTTCCTGGGCTTAAAGGAAGTTCCACGCACAACAGCATCAGATCTTTATGAAGCATTTACGACCTTCATCAGTGCAGTTGGTCTCGATCTATGCAACCTTTTCGGTATAGGTACGGACGGAGCGTCCAACCTATGTGGTGTGAATCACAGCCTTTACATACTTCTACGAGACCGAGATCTGCCCAAACTTGTATTAATGAAATGCGTATGCCACTCATTGGACAAATGCTCTCGGAAGGCTTGTGACAATTTGCCTTCCAGTCTCGAGTTCATGATCCGAGAATCGAGAAACTGGTTTTCCCACAGCGCTCTAAGAAAGGAGATGTACAAAGAGCTTTATGAGGTACGAGTATGTATTATCTTTCTTGGTAACTGTTTTATAATTGATAATTACCTACCTTTTGAAATTAGGCGAAAACAATGCAATATTTCATAAATTTTTATTATATATTATTATTATTAATTTTTAGACACTGAGCAATGGAAAAGCTCCACCCGCTCTTCTGAGCTAGATATGGTGGAGCAAGCTATTTCTGAAGAAAGTGCACGCTTACCTGTAGACAGAGTACACTTTGGTGATGCTTTTTCGGCTTTATCACTTAGTGTTAGTCTGTCACCCGAAGAACTAATGCAAATCAAGCAGAAGTGCACTGCCGTTCTAATTGCGCTCGTTAAAGAGCTAATCAATCGAATGCCCATCCACGTGGAAAATGCAGGAAAAGTGCGAATGCTTGCTCCTTCTGTGGCTCTCGGAAAAACAGCTCGACCATCTTTTCAAAACCTTCCTTTGGAGTTCGCAGGTTAGAATTAAATATAGATATTTAACATTATTACGGCATGATCATGATATGAAGCGAATTTAAATTACTTTGGTTAACATTGAATATAGAATATAATATATTTACAGTTTGCTGACGGTTTGATTTTCGCATTTCGTTTAGTAATTAATTATTTTTTTCTTTTACCCAGGGCCTACAGCTGATCGAGAACTGCTTGAACTTCAATGGATTTCGCTGGGAACTTACAAAATTACAGATATCATAAACACAGGCGAAACTGAAGATATTGATATTATTAAGTTCTGGACGGCTGTTTATGAATTAAAAAATGCAGTAGGGGAGCCCATATTTAAAGCAATAGCTGAGTTTGCACTCCGCGTGCTTTCTTTGCCGATTAGCAACGCAGTGGTGGAACGTGTGTTCAGTTTTATGAACGCAATTAAAACTAAACCCAGAAACAAAATGAGTATGACAATGCTGGAATCAATTATGAGGATACAGATACATTTACAGGTATGAAAATAAGGCTTTCAATCGGTAGATAATAATTAATAAAAATTTTCTTTCTGACGGGACGTTATACATAATAAAATAAAATATAACGAACGATAATCATCTTAATACGATCAAGGGTTTATTAATTTGACATGATACAATTTTTTTCAGGTCCATGAACTTTGCTGTCGAGCATTCCGGCCATCAGACACGATGCTGAATCGTTTTACTTCGGCTATGTACGATATGAAAAAAGGAACTGTTCAGGAGCAGAGAGAGGCAGTAGATATGTTGGATCGTAATTTGCTCGACACCATCCAACTTTTTGCAGCAGATGAAGATGAATATGCATAAAAGATTTTTTATTTGTAAATAAGTACATAATTTTAAAATAAATACATAATATGAATTATAGATTTTCATTGCTAAATATCACTTTTATAGTTGAAAAAAAAACGCCAAAAATAAAAACAACTGGTTACCACTAATACAAATCTACAAGTAAGGATCCAATTAAACCAAGAATATTATGTTATATATAAGCTTCTTGAATTAAACGAAGCAAGTCTCCTTAAAATATTGATTAAATTACATGTAAATACATAACTCTAATGTAATAGAACAGTAGCATGCATGATAATATTATTCATACGTTTTATTGACATTATGTTTAATTACCGTGTTTTTTTTTATTGGGCTACTTTGGGCTATCTTTTTATCGTGAAGTGGCGATTTGACCGGTCTTTGATCTGGCAACCCTGTTGAAAGGTAGTAAAGGATTAGTCTTTACGTATCCAAACGTGGAGGATGTATATGTGAAATGCACATAGATGACGTGATAAAAGTGTTACCCAAACCAAATATTTTCTGACGGAGTCAAATAATGTTCGATTTATGTTGTTTCAACACAGTAAAAAATGATATTTATATAAAGTTAAGGAATTATGTTCGGTAAACTTTTTTCTACTGCGGTTGTGATAATTATAATCCAAAAGTTTTCAAATAATCTTTCTGTCCTCAAGAGTTTCTTGTTGATTAAGCACTCTTTATGTTTCCATAGTGATTAGTGATGGGCCGAATGTGGTTTGAACCGAATACGAACTTCGGCCGAACATTCGGTAAAAATGAAAAATTCGGCCGAAATTCGGTTTAAAGTCGCGCGCTTTTTCGTGTTGTAACTTGTTTACGTACTCGGTGCAAATATTGCTAGTTGTGTCCCACTCACACTTCACGCTTCCCCGCGTGGCCGTTAGCGAGCTAGTCCTTTGTAAAGACGTCATCAGCTTGTCACGTGCTATTGTTTACATTTAGGGGGAGGGGGGGCACATTGATTCACGGGGCACATTGGTACAGTATCTATATCTCAAAACCGATAAACGCTACACAGTGCGGCACATCACTAGAATGCTCAAGGACATTCACAAGAATGACAGTTGTAACACCGCTCGCCGCCAGTTTGCCGTTGGGCCTCAACGGTCACTAACGTGTTGGAAGTGGCGTGCGCCGCTGCCTACAAAAAAAAAATACGTGAAATGTAATTGTTGGCGACTGGCTGGACAGACCATTCTGTTTTTAAATATTGTATTTTTTACTTTTCTATGTCACATTTTTTCCTTTTGACGTTTTTACTGTTTTTGTGATTTAGTCTATCTTGGAACATTACAGTTGTCGCTTCACTTGGTGTTATCATTTGGTAGTTACAGTTTTCCTCATCTTCGTATCATACAGTCCATCTCTCCCGTCGTTATCATTTGGTCCTTCTTCGCTGTAATTTAGAACCATTATTTTGTCTTCATCGTAGTTTTAAAATCGTCTTAGTTCTAGTTCATTGTCGCCTTAGCGTAGTACTATCATTAATGCGTTGTAGTATCACCTTATTTCACTTTATTTGTAGTATCCTTCTCTTCATCGTAGCTTATTTTCGTCATTTACTTCACATTACATTTTAATCTTTCGTTTGCGCATTTTTTTTTAGAACTTCATCATGTTGACGCGTTCTAAGAGTTCTAGAAAATCCATCGCAGAAGCGGCAACTGCCGAAGCCGAGCAAACCCAGTGCAGTGATCGTTCGCTTCACGACGTTCGCCTGGTTTCGAACACTGGTTCCGAGATTGACCCCGCATCGTTGGCTGGGAGAGTCTTACAGCCCACAGACGCAGCGCCTTCCGGCGCGTCGCCAGGGCCCGAGGCAGACGACCATCCCAGCCGGCGCCGAACAGGGGAGGCTTTCTTTCAAAGCACTAACGCGAGTTCTTGCAGTGGTCGAACCGGAAACGAGCGCACGCAGTCTTCGCGCTCTTCAGCAGCCGTAAGGGCAGAAAGGTTGGCCCTGGAGGCGGAGTGCACGCGGCAGCAACTGAAGTGGCAGCGCGAGCTCTCACAACGCGACGCCGAGCGCGAGCGCGAACTCGCGCGCCTAGGGGCCGAACGCGAGCGCGAACTCGCGCGCCTGGAGGCCGAGGTCGAGCAAGCGGAGCTTCGTGCGAAGCTTGCCGCATCGGAGCTAAAAGATAAGTCTCGTTGTAGTTCTTACTCTAGTTTACGACGTACCGCGTCATGGGTACGCGGGCAAAACATGGCAATTGCAGGTGACAGGCCAGGTAGAACCCCAGCTGTGACTTTGGGAAACACCCAAGGTCCACCCGTACAGCTGGCGGATCTGACCTTCGAGGCCTTGTCACCACGTGCTACCGCCAACCCTTGCCCACCCACACAAATGACGGGTACTAACGGAGGACTACCGAGAGCTGATTCATCGTCTGAACCGATCGCTCGACTCGCCCAAGCCATCAATGCTCTCGCCGACTGCCCTAAAAGACCCGAACTGGTCCCCTTTGCTGGTGAATTAAGCCAATGGCTTGCCTTTAAATCCAGTTACGATAGAAGTAACGCAAATTTTTCCGCAGCGGAAAACATTTCGCGGCTGCAAAACGCGATTCGCGGACCCGCCTACCACTCCGTGGCGTCCTTGCTGTGGACGTCTCTTGACCCTCAGGAGATTATCGACGCCCTGCAGCAGACATACGCCCGGCCGGAAATTCTGGTGGCCCGAGAAATCTCGGACATACGAGGCAGTCCTAAGATAAGTACCCCTGAACATTTAAATGCACTTGCGAACAAACTGCGAAACTTAATTAGTACAATCAAAATTTTAAATCAAAATGACTACTTGTACTCGCCCGAGCTTTTCCGCTCTATTCTATTAAAACTAAACGAGCATACGAGGTCTCGATTTACCGACTTTGCCGCCGCTTGTATGCCTTCGTCTCAAAATATGACAAAATTAGAGACGTTGTCAAAATTTCTTTTAGCGGAGGCGGACAAACAACTTAAATATAACTTTGTATCCGATATTGTTAACGTGACGCCCAGGCCGCCTGTTTATACTATGCACAAAACCTTTCCCAAACGAGTTGAGTCGGTACACGCAACAACGTCCGGCAACTCCGTACCCACTTGTAGTTTTTGCAAGAAAGGACAACACCTCATAAGAGCGTGTCAACCATTCCTTTCTCTATCGGTAAGCGACAGGTGGCAGTGGGTAAAAGACTCAAAAGCGTGTTATCGATGTCTTAAAACTTACCCACACTCGTGGAATAATTGCCGCGGAACTAAACGCTGCGGGGTCGACGGATGTCTCAGACGACACCACGCACTACTTCATGGCCAAACTGACATTACATTACGCGCACCGGCCGACGTGCAGGTAACCAATACCAGTACCGACGTTCAAAGTGCCGTCACAAGCGCCACCATACGTAACAGTAGCGAAACAGAAGCACCGCTACAGATATCTAATACTGACCTCCCACAATTTCCAGAAACTCCGCAGCCCGTCAACTTCCCGCGCGGCCTTCTTAAAATCATTGCGGTCACTATTGAGGGCCCCGACGGCAAGTATGAGACGACGGCACTACTGGACGAGGGCAGTACCGCGACGCTCATCGACAGCGAAGTAGCGACTCATATCGGTGCTGTTCCCATCCGACAGGAGCGGGTCAGGTTAGAGGGGGTTGGCGATATTTCGAAGGTCGTGGACGTAAGTTATGTCAACTTCTACATCCGTGGTCGCAATAAAACCGAACGACACCTTGTCGAAAACGCAAGGGCCATTAAACCCCTTAATTTACGGGTGCGTAACGATAAAGTGAACGTGGTAAATTACGACCACTTGGCGGCTTTGTCCACCGACCTGACGACAAGCAGCGACCCCCCTTCCATACTTATCGGTGCCCCTGACTGGCATTTGACAGTCAGCCGTGAGGTGCGTTGTGGACGGAAAAATGAACCTGTCGCCTCGAGAACCCTCTTAGGGTGGGTACTCCACGGTGCCTCGTCTAACTCTTCCAAGCCAATGCGATTCGTGAACCAGCTCAACGTTCACCAGCACTGTGACGAGTTGGACGCCTTGATTAAAAGTCAATACGATATTGACTCTTTAGGCATTACAAAAAGCCTACCTCGCCAGAGCGTCGACGATGCACGCGCCGTCAGTATCATTGACGAGTCGGCTCGACGACTGGCGGATGGCAGGTTTGAAGTCGCTTTACCCTGGAAGGAGCACTTACCAAACGTTGTACCCGATAGTTACCCACAAGCGTTGTCCCGCCTTAAGGCTCTTGAAAGGCAAATGTCAAAGGACCCAAAGTTTGAAGTAGCGTTTAGAAAATTTATTACGGATATTCTATCTAAAGGATATGCCGAGGAATGCGAACCTAGTACCTACCACGGAAGCGACCAGCATCGTAGTCGCGTCCGCTGGTACCTACCTATATTTGGTGTCTTCCATCCGCAGAAAAAGAAGTTGAGAGCCGTTCACGATGCTGCCGCTACGACACGAGGTGTCAGTTTGAACAGCATGTTGTTACAGGGCCCGGACCTCCTGCGATCTTTGATAGATATACTATTCAGGTTTAGAGAAGGGCCCGTAGCTTTAAATGCGGATATAAAGGAGATGTTTCCCCAGATTAAAATAAGTCCTAAAGATAGGGACGCTCAGCGCTTTCTTTGGCGGTCAAACGGAGTGGTACGCGAGTATCGTATGTCGTCGATGATCTTTGGCGCCGTTTGTAGCCCTTTTATAGCGCTCCACCTTAAAGATAAAAACGCTAAAGAATTTCAATCGACTCACCCAGAAGCCTGCAGCGCCATCTTAAACGATCACTACATGGACGACTACCTATCTAGCCATTTTAACATCGCTGACGCAGCACGAATAGCTTCGGAGATAGTCATGGTTCACAAAAATTGCCAATTCGAAATGCGATCCTGGATCTCCAACGTACCAGACGCATTATCTAAAATTCCAAAAGAACTCCGAAGCGATTGTGATGACGTCTACTTACCCTCTAACAAGGAAGTAGGCGTTCTTGGCGTCAAATGGAATCCCGCCCGAGACACTCTCACCTTTCGGGCGACCACTGAAACGACTGACGAAGCCGTTACCAAACGAATTGTTCTCTCAAATGTGATGAAGCTGTACGACCCTTTAGGTCTTCTCATGCCCATCACAATTTGGGGACGCATTCTTATACAAAAATTATGGCGCGAAGGCGTCGGTTGGGATACGCTACTGCCAAGTAAGTACGTAGAAGAATATAAAGCATGGTGTAAACTCCTAAGGGAAGCCTCCTCTATAGAGGTGCCACGATGCTACCTTCTCAACCTGGAGCGGAGTAACATTCAACTTCATGTCATTTCGGACGGTGGAGAACAAGCATACGCCTGTGTCGCCTTCTGGCGCGTGATGTACACAGATGGCACCGTGTCTGTAGCCCTAATCGGTAGTAAAGCGCGAGTGGCGCCACTGAAGCCGTTATCGATACCCCGATTAGAGCTACAAGCAGCGCTAATTGCATCACGTTTCTCGCAAACAATTAAAAGTGCCCACCGTCTAAAACCGTCGCGGACAATATTTTGGACGGATTCCACTACAGTTTTGAAGTGGATTAGGAGCGACGCGCGTAATTTTAAGCCCTTCGTAGCGCATAGGTTGGGAGAGATAGCGGAACTCTCCAACCCGTCTGATTGGAGATGGCTCCCTACCTCTCTCAACGTGGCTGACGATGCCACGAAGCCTAAAGTTTTGAAACTCGAGGCTAACCATAGATGGTTTTCTGGCCCGCCTTTCCTTTTGCAGACTGAGGACTTTTGGCCAAAGGAAACGCAAGCCAATACCGCGAACCTTTCAGATTCCGAATTAAAGCCAGAAATTGTTGGTCTTCTTACCGAAGAACCTTTTTCAAAATTCCCAGTGCCCGATCCGAGACGTTTTAGTAGTTGGCTGCGCCTTCTGCGATCCACTGCACGCGTTTATCAATTTGCTAGATTGTTTATGTCCAAAATAACTCGTTCGGCTGATCTTAATTCTTCAATTTTCATGTCCATAGGTCCAGGGAGCACCACGTCCCTTCTTCAACTTCTAGAGTCCGACCTCGCCTGGGCGGAGAAGACATTATTGAGACACTCGCAATGGGATTGCTTCGCCGAAGAAATCACACACCTGCGGGCCTCGCAGCCCCTCCCCAAAGCCAGCCGAATAGCGTCTCTCTGTGCGTTCCTGGACAAAGATAACCTCCTGCGGGCGGACACCCGCATCAAATTGGCATTAACGGCTACCGAAGACGTAAAAGCCCCAATAATATTGGACGGTCGGAGCCACATCGTGCGATTATTAATAATGGAACTCCACGTAAAGATGGGACACGGGTTTGACGAAACTGTTCTCAACGAGCTTCGACAAAGATACCGAATTATTAACGCTAGAAAAACCATTAAAAGCGTCTCGAGCTCTTGCGCTGGGTGTCGAAGATTTAAGGGTCGCCCGGTCCTACCACCAACTGGAGACCTGCCCCTGGAGAGGCTGAACCACCACACAAGACCATTCACGTTCACTGGCCTAGACTATTTTGGTCCGTTCGCCGTAGCTGTGGGCCGTCGTCAAGAAAAAAGGTACGTCGCCCTTTTCACATGCCTAGTCACGAGGGCTATACACCTGGAAGTGGTTACAACGCCGACGCCGCAATAACGAGCCTAAGGCGGTTCATCGCTCGAAGAGGATCGCCCAAGCAAATCCTCTCTGACAACGGAACGAATTTTGTCGGTGCAAGCAAAGAAATGAGAAAACTCCACGGTGGCCCCGTTATTGACTTCGCTACGAATGGAAGAATACGATGGCGCATCATCCCCCCGGCCGCGCCTTTTATGGGGGGGGCCTGGGAACGGTTAGTGTGCACCGTGAAGAACGCGCTCAAGACAACTCTCAAAAACAGGTCCCTCCCCAAAGAGGACACATTCAGAACATTGCTCTTAGAGGCTGAGGCAATCGTCAACTCCCGGCCACTGACGTACGTCCCCACGGCGACCGACGCTCCAGAAGCGATAACACCATTCCACTTTCTAATAGGCACGTCATCGGTGGTTCCTTGGACTAACGACCTGACAGATGGGGAGTTTTCACAACGCCAGGAGTGGCGGAAGGCACTTCGGCTGGCGGACCACTTCTGGGCTCGATGGCTGCGGGAGTACCTGCCAACGCTGAGAGAGAAACTGAAGGAGTCCCAACCATATCAAGACATAAAGGAGGGGGACGTGGTGCTGATCGTGGACCCTACCCTTCCGCGCGGCTTGTGGCCGCTAGCCAGGGTCTTGAGGACGTACCCCGGTCAGGACGGTCGAGTCCGCGTAGCGGACCTCCTCACAAAGGGAGGTACGCTGCGCCGACCGGCTAGAAAATTAATTGTACTGGAGGCCCAGCCAGTCGCCACCGAGATTTAGTGTCCCACTGGGGGGGGGGGGGGGGGTATGTTGGCGACTGGCTGGACAGACCATTCTGTTTTTAAATATTGTATTTTTTACTTTTCTATGTCACATTTTTTCCTTTTGACGTTTTTACTGTTTTTGTGATTTAGTCTATCTTGGAACATTACAGTTGTCGCTTCACTTGGTGTTATCATTTGGTAGTTACAGTTTTCCTCATCTTCGTATCATACAGTCCATCTCTCCCGTCGTTATCAGTAATTGTGTCTCAGGAGGATACTCTTAGTTGTTTTTGTTATTATTTATTACTAAAGGTAAGTAAATATAGTTATTATTGTATTTTAAAATGTTTTTGATTGCAAGATTATTATATATTCGATAAAATTAATTGTTTGTGGAAAAAGTCCTTTGGGGCACTTTGATACGGTAATGAGCGGGGTACAATGATACGTATCAATCTGCCCCTCTAGTGTATTAAAGTGCCCCGTCAAAAATAATAGTTTATTTTATTGTTTTTATTTTCTTTTTTTCAGAAAATGGTGCGCACGTACAAACCCAAAACTGATAGAAAAAATATCAATGAAGAAAACATTGAAGATGCAATACGTGAAGTATTGTCAAAGACTTTATCTATACGCAAAGCAGCCGACAAATATGGCATCAAAACTGCAACCCTACAACATCGCATAGAAAAAGCCAGAAAATCGTTTGAAGCTACCAGAACATTATCTACAAATGAAGTATCCTCTTCATTACAAGCAGAATCTTCTTTATCACAAGCAGGTCCATCTTCACCACAAATAGCACCATCTATGGAGATGGCACAAATAGCATCATCTTCAGCACACACTACTACTGCAGCTTTATCATCACACACTGCTACAGCTACTTCATCAAACATCTATGGTTCCAAGTATACTGTTGCACAAGTTTTTTCAACCGAACAAGAAAAGGCATTGACTCAATATTTATTGAATTGCAGTAAAATGCACCACGGCCTTACATTGAAAAAGCTTCTGACTTTGGCATACGAATACGCAGAATTATCAAAGTGTAATTATCCAAAATCCTGGAAAGAAAACAAATGCGCTGGAAAAGATTGGGCAGCTGGCTTCAGGAAGAGAAACCGAGAATTGAGTCTACGAAAACCAGAAAACACAAGCGCAGCAAGAAGCTTTGCTTTCAATAAAGCTGCTGTAGCTCAATTTCATGATAATTACGAACGCATAATGAGACAACACAATTTTACACCCGATCGAATAATAAACTTAGACGAAACAGGCATAAGCACAGTCCTTTCCACTCCTAAAGTTATTGCTGGAAGAAAACAAAGACAAGTGGGACAAATAGTTTCTGCAGAACGCGGAGAGTTAGTTACTTTCTGTGGTATTATTACTGCAACTGGTTCTTCTCTTCCTCCAGTTTATGTCTTTCCAAGAGTTCACTATAAAGATCACTTCCTAAATGGTGCTCCTGATGGAAGTCTAGGGTTGGCAAACAGAAGCGGCTGGATGACATCAGAATTGTTTATAAGAGTTTTGAAACACATTCAACGCCTTACTTCGAGCAATAAAGATAACCCAATTCTAATCATTTGTGACAACCACGAATCTCACATTTCAATAGAAGCTGCTAATGTCGTGACAACGGTATTGTTTATTTGAGTCTTCCCCCACACACGTCACACAAATTGCAACCGCTTGATGTCAGTGTGTTCGGACCCTTCAAAGGCAAATTGAAGATAGCATTCAACGACTGGCACATTCAAAATGTTGGAAAAACTTTGACCGTATGCAACATTGCTGAACTGTCAAAATTAGCATATTTGGAATCATTTACACCAAAGAATATCATAGGTGGTTTTTCCAAACCTGGAATATGGCCAATTAATAAACTGGTATTTGGCGATGACGACTTTGCACCGATAGAAATTTTCAGAACAGGTTATCATGATTTGACAGATGAGAATACTCACAACACACAAGATTTACATTTTGTAGACTCAGAAAGAAGTCAAAATAGTGAGGTTGTTGATAGAGAACAAAATAAAACTCCTACTTTGGATGCCGACCCAGTTTCAGTGTCTGTTGCTGACGATCCTTTACATGTTTCTTCATCAAAGGCTATTCTTACTCCTGAAGAAGTTAGACCTTATCCAAAAAAGGCGATTACTGACAGTGTCTTAAAAAGAAAAGGAAGAGAAAAGGGACGATCAAGAATATACACTGAAACACCAGAAAAAAATAGATTAGAAAGCTTACGTAATGAAAAGGACAGAAAAAGAGAATTACAAAAAGCAAAACAGCATGCAAAAGAATTGAAAACAGCGAAAAATCTGTTGGGATTAACTGAGCCAAAAAAGAAAAAGAGAGTGACTTCTTTGCCTGCAGAAATAGATTCCGATTCTAGTCAAGATGAAGTCGTGATGGCGAGTGATAGTGAAGACATTGAAATGCCGTGGGAATCAGAAGAAGAGGTAATTAATGAAGAACCAGTTAATCCTGAACACATAAATATTGGAGATTTCCTGCTAATTAAGTTTGAGAAGAAGAAAACTGTGATTCACTACGTTGCCAAAGTTGTATTTAAGTATAATGTGACAGAATATGAAGTATTATATCTCAGAAAAAAAGCAGGGTCTTCTAAGTTTGTATTTCCAATTGTGGAAGACAAAGCAAGTGTGGATTTTAGAGATGTAGTTTTGCAATTACCAAAACCAACTTTCTCCAAAGGCACATCTCGAACATCGTCGCTTTATTCATTTTCGGTAGGTTTAACTCGATATAATATCCAGTAGATTGTTTTGTAATTTATATGAGAGTTTTTATGATTATTTATGTTAAATTTTTGATGTTTGTTCAATTTTTAAAGAAAAACATTGTTCATTTTGATAGGAGGTTCTAATATTATATTTTATTTACAATATTCAATGTTAAAGTCTGATTACTTAGTAAGTATATAACTGATTATATAATTAAGAAAATAACAGAATTCGTCTTGTTCTATGATGAAAATATTGTTTTTTTTTTTGTGATTATATTCCTTAAGTAACTTAAGAGACTGATTATGGCTAATGTGCACTCTTAATAAAAAGTGTTTTGCGATCTCAATCAAAAAAATTGTTTTATTTCTTAATTCTAAGTAAAAATACAGTTTATATTGGGTTTTTAGTCAGTTTAAATTTGCATTTCATATAGATCTAAAATACGTATCAAACTGCCCCACCCCATGTATCAAAGTGCCCCACTGGTGGGGCAGAATGATACAAAAATGTTTTTTTCTTAAAATCAGTTTATCTCTATACGTCGCCAGTTTGTGCGGTTTTTGCGTAGCCAAAATATAAGCTGACATATCAGCCAATGCACACATCAAAACAAATATTTAAACATAATGCTTTATGGTCCTCAGAAAAAAGATTGAATTTTTGTGTATCAAAGTGCCCCCACTATTGTTTTTACGTTATATTTTAGAGTGGTTTTATAATTATTTGTTTGTTACTTTGTTTTGGAGATAACTGGAAGAAAAAAATCAAGTGTTTGGACCTCTTATAAAGAAACAGACGACCAAAACAAAGTGAAATGTGTCATATGTGGTTCGTTAATATCTCGTGGTGCTATTGGCCGTAAATTATCTGCTTCTGCTCTCACTAACCACATTCGTGTGAAGCATGATAGACTATTTTCTCAATAACAACATTCTGTTCACTCGCCTAATCCAATACTGCTTTCCGTTAGTTCTTCAACATCGAAGACTACTGAGGAGGTACCCGTGCCGATGGAGTTATCTTTACGTCAGGCATCTATTGAAGGCTTATTCGAAAGTAAGTGCAAAATAGATGACTCAAGGGCAAAGCAAATACACAGAGCAATAGCAGAAATAATCGCAGTGGACAATCAACCGACGTCTGAGCTGTCTTAAAACCTAAATACCAGATTCCCATTTCCCAGCCGAAAATACATCACTGAAACTGTACTGGTTGAAATGTATGATCAGTTGAAAAAAATGATTTTTAACCAGCTATCTGCAGCTAAAACTATTACAATCACAAGCGACATGTGGACTTGCATAAATAATATGCTGTGTTTTTTAAGTTTTACCGCTCATTGGCTTGACAGCAATTTTGTACTGCAACATAGGGCGCTGCAAATAAAATCCTTTTTAGACCAACATACGGCTCATAATTTCCAGTGTGTCCTGAGGAAATAGCGGAGTCATGGAATATTTCTAACAAAATTCATGTTATTGTCACAGACAACGGCCGTAATATTGTAAAAGCCGTAAATGACAGTCCTGTTGTGGGAAAAACTTGCTTCATTCATACTTTGCAACTAGCAATTCACGGTGCTTTGGAAGCTCAGGAAACTGTCAACGAAGCCATAGCGGCAGGTCGCCGTATTGTGACTCACTTTAATCACTCTAAACCGGCTCAAGAAAAATTGCAGCTGATACAGACTGAGCTCAATGTACCTAAGCACAAACTTATTCAAGACGTGAGCACCCGGTGGAACAGTATATTTTATATGACTGACAGGTTACTGGTGCAGAAGAGAGCGATCTCATTATATATGTTACAGTCAAAACTCATAGCCGGTCAAAACCACTTTTGACTGACAAAATCAGTCAAAACTGTTTTTGACTAACGACATCGGTCAAAACCATTATTGACTGATTTTTGCAGTCAAAAGTGGTTTTGACTGACTTAAAGTTCAGACTATCGGTCAAAACTCATAAAAAGTTAATAACGGTAGTGAAAATTACTTTAGAAATCATTAATTAAGTTTAAATTAAACTATTTTTGAGGTGTAATATTAAAGTTTTTTGTTTATTTAAAAATTTATTGCCATTGTATGAAACCTGTGGTCTGTAAACAGGTAGAAATAGGAGCTAGATTTTTTTTCATTGGTAGATTGTTAGTTTCTGGGGGATAGAGCTGTTCGCGTCCGTGGGTCTGATACCTGCACGTGTCCCCTGGGTAATGCTAAATGAACAGCAATTGATGTGGAACTGAGATGGAGAAGTGGGTTTTATACAATTTGTGAAATGTATGAAAATACCGCTTCGTATCGCCCAGGTCCACATCAGGAGAATGACTAAGGCTACTTAAGCGTGTTTCCCCTGACATCAGAGAAAATGCGTTTAAGTAGCCTTAGCCATTCACATGGATACTGTAGATGAGTTTTGAACCACCCTTTATCTTAAAGGGTGGTCCAAAATTCATCAATCAAACTTGAGGATCTGATTCTGTTCCTAAAATAAAATAACTTTTTATACATCTACATCAAAATTAAACAATGGCTTCTTTTTTTTGAGATTTTGATGTAGGTGTAATAAAAGTTATTTTATTTTAGCAAAAGAATTAGACTCTTAAATTTGATCAGTGAATTTTAGACTTGTGATATAAAAATATAAACAAAATGAGTGGAAATGAAAAGAATGAACGCTTTTTATTGAGACTTCGTACTATAGAAGATATGAAAAATAGTCACTACAATGTGATGGTGAAAGAAGAATTTGAAAAGTTTCTAACTGAAGTGGAAGAGGCAAAATTCGCGGCAAAAAAGACACCAGTACAATATAATAGACTAAAACGCTTTAATGTCATTGAAGTATGTGGTATCAAGAAATTAGTTACGAATACCGAGCCAATGAAATATTACGTACCCGCTGAAGAAATCTACGATATTATTGATGCTGCTCATATTTCGATTGGTCATGGAGGCCGTGACAGACTCAAAAATGAAACATCAAAGAAATATGCCAACATCACAAAAGAAATGATAAATATTTTTCTTTCCATGTGTGAAGTGTGTCAAAGAAATAAAAGCAAAAAAAGGAGAGGGTTGGTTTCAAAGCCAATCTTGCACACTGAAATGAATAGTCGATGCCAAGTCGACCTCATAGACATGCAGTCTCAAGATGATCGGGGACATAAATTCATCATGGTGTATCAGGACCACCTCACCAAGTTTGTGATTCTAAGAGCTCTTACCACAAAAAGAGCCACGGAAGTGGCGTATCATTTGATGGATATTTTTTTAACTTTTGGAGCCCCATGTATTCTTCATTCCGATAATGGAAGGGAATTCGTGAATTCGATAATAAAAGAGTTAGCATCTTATTGGCCTGAACTGAAACTTGTAAATGGAAAGCCGCGTCACAGCCAGAGCCAAGGTTCGGTGGAAAGGGCGAATCAAGACGTGGAAAAGATGCTGGCTTCCTGGATGCAGGATAACAAAACAACTAAATGGTCAGATGGCTTGAGGTTCGTTCAATTCATGAAAAATAGAGCATTGCACTCAGGAATAAAGCAATCTCCGTATCAAGCAATGTTTGGTACTGAACCTAAAGTGGGGTTGACAACATCGAATCTGCCATTTGAATTACTTACAAAACTAAATAATGAGGAGGACTTGGAAAAAGCAATCAAAGAGATGCGTCATAATTTTGAAGATAGAGACAACCTAAGTGAGCAAGAGCAAAATGAAAACGAAAACAATAATGAAGAACACGAACCAGAAGAATATGAAAATGAAGAAAATCAAGCAGAAAAAGATGAAAATGAAGAAAACCAAGCAGAAAAAGATGAAAATGAAAGGAGTAAAGTAGAAAAAGAAAGAAATGAAGGGAAGAACAACGTTGACCAAGAAAAAATCCTTGATAACAAGGAATCATTGATACTGACCGCCAGACAAAATGCGCACTATAATTTGGCAAAACAGGCGAAACGAATGAAAAAGATAAGTGATCAGTCACATCCGCCATTGAAAGTTGGAGATAGTGTCATCGTACCAATCCCAGACGTAGATAAAGGCAAAGCTGATCTACGTAATATTCTTGGAGTAGTACTAGAAATCACTTCTGAGCAATTATATAAGATTGGAACAAGGAACGGCATATTGGATAAATTATACTGCAGGTAAATACCTATTATTATATCAAGGTGTATGATAGTATGTGTATGTGCGTGTGAGCGTGTGTCAGAGTGAGCGGGTGCGTGTGTGTTTTGTAGTGTGTTGTGTATGTATGTGGGTAAGATGGGAGTGTGGGGCGCGGATGCGTATTTGTGCGTGTGTATGCGTGTGTGGGTGTGTAGGTGAGTGTGAGCGCGTGCGTGGGTGAGTATGAAGGTGCGTGTGTGGATGTGTGTATGTGCGTGTGAGCGTGTGTCAGAGTGAGCGGGTGCGTGTGTGTTTTGTAGTGTGTTGTGTATGTATGTGGGTAAGATGGGAGTGTGGGGCGCGGATGCGTATTTGTGCGTGTGTAGGTGAGTGTGAGCGCGTGCGTGGGTGAGTATGAAGGTGCGTGTGTGGATGTGTGTGTGTGCGTGTGTGGATATGCGGGTACGTGTGCGGGTGCGAGTCTTGGGAGCGTGAGAGAGAGCCCGTGTGTAGGTGTTTGAGTGAGTTTAAGTGTAAGTGAAGGTGTAAAAGCACAACATTTATTTTATATTTTATTACAGGTCTGAATTTGACGGATGTAGTGAAAAATTCATCTGCCTGGACGAAGTGCCAAACGTCAACATCACATTAAGAACTGCTGCAAGGAAATCTGCTATTGGAACCGGGCAGGGTTTTGCACGATGTGTGTGCTCTAAGGGTTGTAAGAGCAGCAGATGTCTGTGCAAGAAAAAAAGGTTTGCTGTGCAATTCGAAGTGTCATAACAGTTCTGGATGTGCAAACAAATAGGTTCCGAAGTCCACCAGTTATAAGTTATAATTTTTTTTTATTTTGTCTTTTAATTTTCTTACTTGTGTTGTAGTAGACAAATAAAGCTTTGTCTAATTTGTTTTATTTCAAGATAATATTCTTAACAATTAGTTAAAATGTTCATTACATTTTTTAATAATAAACGATTTCGAAAAGATTTTCTATGATTTTTTTATTTAATATTCTCAGTTACAAGTAGTTTTGACTTACATTTTTGGTTAAAACCACTTTTGACCGATACATCTTAGTCAAAATAACTATTACCCAATATTTTTGCAGTCATAAGTGGTTTTGACCAATGTCTTCAGTTAAAATCACTTTTGACTGCCAAAATCAGTCAAAACTGTTTTTGACTAACGACATCGGTCAAAACCATTATTGACTGATTTTTGCAGTCAAAAGTGGTTTTGACCGGCTATGAGTTTTGACTGTAACATATATATCGGACAACAGTGGCACAATAACTTTTCAAAATTTGACAGAAAGACAATGGGATCTCCTAAAGGAATGTCTGGCCTTACTTCAACCTTTTGAGGAAATTACAAAAAAGATCAGCTCTTCCTACTCCTGTATATCAGAGGTAATACCAGACTTTACAACTCTTACTAGATGTTTGACCAACAACAAAGTTCAAGCAGCGTGTCCTAATGTCAAAGTAATGCGTGTTTCACTAAAAGAAGAGCTGGATCGAAGTTCTCGAGCTCTCTCTAGAGCTAGATCGACGAAATCTAACTCTACTGGGATAAGTAGTTAGGTACCTATACAGGAACAGACATAAATACAGGTCAAACACACACCTTTTGGGCTTCGCCGTAGTCGGCTAAAAAGTGCTTATGGGTCACCAAAAATATTATTAGTTTTATTATATGAAATGACATAATTGTATGCACTCCTTAACAATTTTGCGTCACTCTGCGCGACGGACTCGTAGAAAATTTTGCGACATCTTTACGCTATTTGTGGCAAAAACTACGGCCTGACCACAGAAATGAATCAAGATAGAACGGCTAAGCGGGTGGAGTACGCGTGTTTCAATCTTGGACAAGTGAGCAAGATTTGTTGAACGTTCATTTAGTCAGCGCGCACGTCTCGACTTGATTACACCGGAGCGGTTGTGCAAAAATGCCTCATTGTGCAGTGTCTAATTGTAAAAACGGAAGTACGAAAATAAATCGTCCAAAAGAAAGTATTTCTTTCCACGGGTAAGTTTTTTTTCCTAAATGTAAAGCCAAAATTGACACGATTGATTCCTTAGCAACGCACGCGCGTCGCCGTTCTATCTTGATTTATTTCTGTGGGCCTGACCCATTTTTGACTCAATGAACACTTTGAATTTGAAATTACAAGGCGGAGATTCGAACATACTTATATAAATAAATAATTAATAAATAAATAACTTCGAAATAAATAAATAAATAAATACTTTGTCATCGGGATGCTATCACTGCATACAGCGAGAGTTGCAACTGTGGAGACGCAAAATTTTAGCTTCCAACTATTCCGGCTTTCCTAAACTATTTGCGATCTCAGAAGAAGCATGCTTTAAGGAGATTTTGGATGAAATTGATGCCAAGAATAAAATATCAAATTATTTGCAGCAACCCACGGACGAATTCAAGCGCTACTAATAACGGTTTGTTATATCGTCGTATTCGTAAGAAACTACCGGGTGATAAAGTGACAAAATTTTTGTGTTGATTTTTTTTTGAATTGATGTGTTGTTAGAGAGAGCGAGGTGTGTAGAAGATTTACTATCCGAGTCTAGTAAGAGCCGTGTACGTATTGCACTAAAAGTTTCCGACTGCGCGAAGCTAAGCGCTCCGCATTTCAGTGATTCACCTCCCCTAATACGAACATAAATATCAAACCAGATCGCGAAGGTAAGAGAATTCTATATAGGTCCTCTTATTGTAAAGCATATGGTCACACTATCGATGATTGCCGTTAACGTGATAAATCTGTTCAGAAAAAATCTGATAAGGGTATTAATAAGAGTGATAAGCTTGTTCCTAGTTCGGGAATCAGTTGCTATGAATGTGGTCAACCCGGTGTAGCTAGTCCTAAGTGAACTAAGTGTAAAATACTAATGCGAATCCCACTCGCGCTGAATTTAATTCTTTAGGTGATGTTGGTACTGACAGCTCCCGTTCCATGGTTAGGTCCAGATACAGGGGCGTGAGGATGTTGCTGTGGTAGACACAAGGATCACACATTGTGTAGTGAGCCCAATACTACACCAGCTTCTTATTGAAGAAGAGTTGGAGTTTACCGAGGTACAGAAGACAGATGATACTGAGCAGCTGGTTCGTAATGTTTTGCTTTGCAATGCTTTGGTTAGCATAGAATGCCATACAGTACCTACTGACTTTCTAGTTTTCCCTGATGCTTACACAATATGTACATTACTCGGGAGAGATTTTATTATGAATGCAGGAATAATACTTAACCTGCCGGAAGACGCTTGTAGTTTTACTAATTCCCCCCAAGAGTCATATGCTTTTGTGCATTCATACTGCTTGTCTCCTGCTAAGGCTGAGTTTATGCACGCTGATACCAATGATGAATTATCACTGAGGTGCAATCTTTTGAACAGAAAACAGTGCTTAACCGATTAATTTTTGACAGGAGAAGCCAGTTCGCACCGGAGGGTCCACACACTGACTTCGCTATTCATCGCATTAAGACAAGTGACTACCAGGAGCCCATCGTCAGCCAACCCTACAGATTGTCCCAGGGAAGAAGAGAAGCCCTGAAGATAGAGCTAGATAAACTGTTAGCAGCTGATATTGTAGAAGAGTGCGAGTCACCGTGGGCAGCGACCATAGCGCTCGTTCCAAAGAAGACTGGAAATATTCGTTTATTTATTGATAATCGAAAATTAAATGCGGTAACGGAACCGGAGCTTTATTCTCTGCCAAGGATAGAGGATGTGATAGATGATGCATGCAGCCAAGACAAGCAGTTAGAGCCAGTCCACACTGCGCGTTGCGTCAGCGTTGAGTCGACGCAGCGTTGCTGTTGCGTTGTTTTACATACAAACAACCGAGGTGTTCACACGCAACGCTTGATTTGAGATCTGGTTCATCCTGATGTCAGAGATAAGACACACCACTGAGCACCTATCGCTTCAAACGCATGCCTATGGGATTGCGCAATTCTGGAGGCACATTCCAAAGGCTCGTCGATCGTTTACCTACAATAGTTATTTTTCTCATTTCACTGAACCCATTCAAAGATCAATTCACAAGATTTGTTTTAGGAAAAGATGAAATATTATTTAAACATCCTCCGTAACTTGATCGAATCACCCAGGTAATTGACCAAATCACCGTTTTTATCATATACCAGCGACATAATATAGATTTCATATCTGACAATGAAGATTTTCCACTTTTCACGAAGTTATTGATAATTTAGATGCCTGGTCGAACGGTCAAAGATAAAGCAACAAGAAAACCAAACAACTAGTCTCAATTAAAACAAAAGATCAGCAAAAACCGTGGTTAACCCTTGAGTCAGGGTTAGAAAAGTTCACGATAAAATTCTTTCAATGTCAAAAAGGACAAGGCAATTTCCATACAATGTTGGTCTAAAAAAAGAAGCTGCGCGGCCAAACCTAGGAACTAGGCCATATGAAGAACTTAAAAAAAATTGGACTTAACCCTGTAAGTATGTGCATTTTCTGAGATATTATTTAGTTAGAAAAAAATATTAAAAGCTACATTTAAAGGGGTCTTACTGGGAAAGGGGTCGTACTGAAAATGGTATCGTACTAGGAAAGAGGTTATAGGAGGTAAGGGGTAATTTCCCAGTTTTCCCTTTAAATGTAATGCTTTTAATATTTTTTACAAACTAAATAAGGGTTAAGTCTATATATTTTATCTAACCTTATTAAACCATGTGGTGAACGATATGTTCGATCAGCGTGATTTATTTTATCAACATTACTGCCCGCCCACTATCAGGCGCAGGTACAAAACTTCTTAGATAGTCACTTCGGTGCTAGCTGGATAGGTCGCGGAGGGCCTGTGCCATGGCCTGCTCGCTCTCCAGACCTCACCCCACTAGATTTTTATTTATGGGGGGAGGTAAACCGTCTTGAGTATGCAACTGAGTATGCAAACAGGAAAGAATTAAAGACAGAAATCATCAGTGCATTTGAAACAGTTGGAAGTGATCCATTTGATTTTAATCGTGTGAAAGACAATATGCGTAAGCGCGCCGAACTCTGTATTACTTGAGGGGGTGCACATTTTGATCAATTTTTAAGATTAGTGTAGGTAGTATAATAGGTATTTGTATAAATAGGTAGTTTAATTAAGTTCAATCTTTGTAAATTGTGATTCCACTTTTTAAGTACCCCGAAAATACCAAGGTATTTCCGTAAATTGGTAGAGGTATTTTTTTTAATTTGTATCAAATACTTTGTAATCTTTACTTAGTCCATAAATAACTAATAAGTGATTTAAATAACTACCTATCCTAAGCCAGGATTAAAGTATAAAGGGAAAATGGATCATCAAACTTAGCCTGCTATGTTCGCATGTGGTAGGTTAATAGCGTAAACAATGTAGGTAAGTAGTAGTACAGGCGCGCGGTGTCCATGCGTTGAGTAAATAATTATATTTAACTTTAAGCCACATTAACATTAACCACATTAACAGTGATCAATTGATATTATTTTTTTATATACAAGGTGTAAGTAAACCTTCCTGCCAAATTTTTTCCAGGGCTTAGGTATCACTAGGAGAGTCCATTTAACCAAAATAATTGGGTGTTATTTTTTTTCAATGACATATTTTATCCTATTTAAAATCGTTGCAGAACGGTCACTCGCGGCGCGGGGGAATGAGAGGCGTAACGCGGGGCTAGGCGCGCGCGCGGGGTCACATCACGCGCGGGCGATGCGTCGTGTCCATTAATTGTAGTGTTTTTTAGGATAACTTTCGGAAGCTATTTCTCAACATTTTAGTACTGAGTGATTATAAAAGAAAAAATACGTGTATTTTTATTTTTAACATGGATCAATATATTAAAATTTGGCAGGAAGGTTTAATTGCACTCTGTATATATTTTTTCATCTAATATAATAGCCAAGTATCACGTCCTCTAGTATTGAACATGTCTCACCAGTCATGCTGTATAGACTATAGATGTTTTTCCCTCAATTTTGTTTCAAAAAACTTTAATTGGCTCTCCTAAACATTTCGATACATGTCGGTTAAGAAAGATTGCCTTTCCCGCGTCGATAACGTCTGTACACAGTGTAGGTCACATAAAAATTACCTCAGGTAGTGCAGGAATATCTTCATCAATATGGTATCCCCCGATCTCTACGACGTTCGGCGGCAGAATTTGCGCTGTTGACACTGTGGGGTGGGAGTTGACCAGCAGTATGGATATGTTGTGTAGCGCGGAGTAGAAGGGAGGTAGTACAACACCTCTAGCCGCTGCCAGCGGACCAAAATTCGCCTCGTAGAGTGCTTCATTGGCGCGGAGTTCTTTCCTGAAAACATTGAAAATAAGTTACAACCTAACCTTTAAAAACTTTACTGCAACGTCTGCATAACAATATATGAAATATTACTCCCACGTTCGTATACGTATCAGGGATAAATATAGACTAAAGCTTAAAATAGTTTAATTTATTAATTATAATTTATAAATAGTTTTAGATAATCATTTGAAAGAAATACTTACATCGTAATAACTTCTAGTTTTTACGAGAAAATTTGGTTTTTATTTATGTGATTTGAACGCGATTTGTTTAATATTTTTGTAAATAATTGACGTTAAAAGCTTCTATTATCGTGTACAAAACGATTTAGATCCTAGTAATAGTATATAATAGTATCGTTTTATTAAAACAATCAAGATAAAAATTTACCAAGGTTATGGTGACTCTTGGAGGGCACAGGAATGATCACCAGGATCCTGTAGGCGGAGGTCGTACACAGCAGGCACAAGTAGATAAGCAGCTTCATATTCGCTACAAATATACCAGAATGACAAGACATCAGGCAAGTACAAGCTAAGATGTATTTTAAATGTGTCCACAAATCGGTACTTGGATCTACACAACATGTCACCTTACTTAAAAAGAGAAACTTTAGATTACCTGGTAGCACTGTCAAAACTTCCTTTGCCCAGCGCTTCGCGCCTTTCCTATTCCCGCTTATCTACAATAAGTTAATCAAATCATGCCAACTAGAAAGGTTCCCTCTACGTAAATCTAAAGAAATAA